>NC_057810.1:474814156-474818643 GCF_018294505.1 Triticum aestivum | reverse complement strand
GTGCGCTGGGAGCCGCCGATTGCCGCAAAACTCACTGGATCGGTCGCCGTAGGTGGTGGCAGCGGCGGCGGCGAGGAGTCACAGGGGAGAGAGAGATGGGGCTCGCGAGAAGAGAGGGGTCATGGGGTTTATGTCTTTCTCCTTTTTTCCTCTCGTTTCTTTTGACTCTCGCAGCCAGCCAATCACATGCGAGGCCACATATCCCTCCCCTAGAACAAAACCCACCTACATCCAACGCTCCAAACCCCTCCCCTCATCCAACACACCTTGGTCGTTCTGTCTCTCTTTATTTCAATCGGTTTATTATTCACCTCTCTTTTGAGAAGAACATACCCAATATTTGTTTCAAAACTGGACCGCACCAATTTTCAAAAATATTAGGCAATATTTTATGTTCAATTAACTAAATGTTTGCATGTAAAAAAATTGCATTCACGTGTCGTCAAATTCATAAAATTCTGACGAATCGACAAGAACCCGGTCAAATTTGAACTAAGATGCTTCCTGGTTTGCTTTTTATTTTTTTGAAAAAATCTTTTATGGATACATAAGTAGATATTTCATCATAGATACATAAAGAGTTATGTATGATTTCACCCCTAGCTATGAATGGTCATACCCACCGTTTTGAGCGCATTTTGAAACACGCATCAAAAAATCATCTTATGGTCACATTCATGGCATATTTTGTTTAAATGATCTCATATTTTGCACAAGGGTGCAATTTGGAATGGCAAACAATGTTGCCTAAGGAAGTTTTCATTTTCTTTGGAC
Source organism: Triticum aestivum (assembly GCF_018294505.1). NCBI lineage: Eukaryota > Viridiplantae > Streptophyta > Magnoliopsida > Poales > Poaceae > Triticum > Triticum aestivum. Next base: position 474,817,869 of record NC_057810.1, on the reverse strand, counting down.
AAAAAATTCATTTCCATTTTTTGAGTGTCCAAAATGATTTTTTTGTGAAGGACCTACCATATATTTGTTGCAAAATTGGACCAAATCAATTTTATAAAATATTAGGCAATGTTTAATGCACAATTGACCAAATGGTTGGGTTTCAAAAGTTTTGATCCACCTCTCTTGAAAAAGACAATTTTCCACCGATTCAGTTGGAAGCGGGTCAAATTTGAACTACAGCCGCCTCATAGTTTCCTCTTTATTTTTCCCAAAAATCATTTTTAGATACAAAAGTATCTATTTAATCAGAGAAACACCAAAAGTTTTCCAAAATTCAACCACTAGCTTGGAACGGTCATGCCCGCCATTTTGACCGCATTTTGAAATGGGCATAAAAAATTCAAAAAAATCAAAAAATTAGAAAACTTTCGCATTGTGTCATTATATGTGGCCAAGTTACCAGGAAAAATAATAAACCAGTGATACAATAATTATTTTTAAAAAGTGTGTGGACATCAATGGCTTTCAAGCCAAATGATCAATCTTATGGCCACATTCATAGCGTAGTTTGTTCAAATGATGTCATATTGTGCACCAAGGGTGCATATTGGAATGGCAAACAATGTTGCCTAAGGACGTTTTCATTTTCTTTGGACGAAAAAAATATTTTTCCATTTTTCGAGTGTCCAAAATGAGTTTTTTTGTGAAGGACCTACCAAATAATTGTTGCAAAAATGTACCAAATAAATTTTCTAAAATATTAGGACATATTTAATGCACAATTGACGAAATGGTTGGGTGTAAAAAGCTTTGATGCACCTCTCGTGAAAAAGACAAATTTATGCTGATTTAGTTGGAAGCGGGTCAAATTTGAACTGCAGCTGCCTCATAGTTTCCTCTTTATTTTTCCCAAAAATAATTTTTAGGTACAAAAGTATCTATTTAATTAGAGAAACACCAAAAGTTTTTCCAAGATTCAATCACTGGCTAGGGACGGTCATGCCCGCTGTTTTGACCGCATTTTGAAATGGGCATAAAAAATTCAAAAAAAAACAAAAAATTGGAAAACCTTTGCATTGTGTCATTATATGTGGCCAAGTTACCAGGAAAAATAATAAACCAGTAATAGAATGATTATTTTTAAAAAGTGTTCTCAGAAACGAGCTATCATGCGTGGAGATCAATGGCTTTCAAGCCAAATGATCAATCTTATGGCCACATTCATATCATAGTTTGTTCAAATAATCTGATGTTGTGCACAAGGGTGCATATTGGAATAGCAAATAATGTTGTCTAAGGAGGTTTTCATTTTCTTTGGATGAAAACATAATTTTCCTTTTTCCGAGTGCCCAAAATGAGTTTTTTTGTGAAGGACCAACCAAATAATTATTGCAAAATTGGACCAAAACATTTTTCTAAAATATTAGGACATATTTAATTCATAATTGACCAAATGGTTGGGTGTCAAAAGCTTTTATCCACCTCTGGTGAAAAAGACAAGTTTCTTTCGATTCAGTTGGAAGCGGGTCAAATTTGAACTGCAGCTGCCTCATAGTTTGCTATTTATTTTTCTCAAAAAATATTTTTATGTAAAAAAGTATCTATTTAATCAGAGAAACACCAAAAGTTGTTCAAGATTCAACCACTAGCTAGGAACGGTCATGCCCGCCATTTTGACCGCATTTTGAAACGGGCCTTAAAATTCAAAATGACGTTTTTTGTGAAGAACCTACCAAATAATTGTTGCAAAATTGGACCAAATCAAATTTCTGAAATACTAGGCCATATTTAATATTCATTTGATCAAATAGTTGGGTGTAAAAAGTTTTTAATCCACATCTCGTGAAAAAGACAAATTCCGGCATATTCATTTTCCATTTTTCGAATTCCCAAAATAAGATTTTTTGTGAAGAACCTAACAAATAATTGTTGTAAAAAAACTTCTCCATTGTCAAAAATATTATACCACATTTTATGAACAAATTTGTGTACACTAGACACATTTTTTATAGATATTAAACAATTTTTAGTTACATCACTAACATTTTTAATAAATATTTTGATGTCTAATATTTTGAACAGATGTCTACATTTTTTAAGACACATTGTACATATTGTTTTTATATTTTCAAATACATGATTAACATATTTTCATATATTCCCGACAAACATAACATCTTTTTATACGTACGTTTTGATGTCTATATTTTTTTACACATTGTACATTTTTGTATACATATATAACATTGTTGATATTGGTTAAAAAAAATTTAAACACATGATTAACATTTTCAGAAAAAATTAAATACATGATTAACATTGTTGATATTTTTATTTTCCCATTTTCATTGGGCCGAATATATGCTTTTTTTTGAGTAATATGAGGGCATCCCACATTTCTTCCTGGATGGGCCAAGGCCTACATGGCACATATTTTTTTTAAAAGGAGGTGGCCTTGTTCCATCGAGGCCCAAGCCCATCTTGAGCGACACCTTAAGTATCAATGCATCCACGTTCACAACCTCATGACCATTTATATTGGTCGTAATCAGGTAGAAATAAGATCGTGAACCACTCTTGTCTGCTTTATGACCATTTGGTGTAATACAATTTCAGGGTTTGAGCCCTTCCAAGCGAAATGGCCGTGGATTTACGACCAATTCAGCTGGGATCACCGAGAAAATGTCATAAGTTGACATATTTCTTGTAGTGTGACCGCCGGTGTACTGGAGGTTGACGCCGACCACCTTGTACTTGTCTCGAGCAAGCAACTGTCGCACGACGTTGATGTAGTCCTCCACCACGGCCGGGTTGATGGTGTACACCACCGAGAGATCTGTCTCCCTCGCATGGGTCTCCACTTTATGCTCGCCGAACTCCATTGGAGCACCGCTAGATATCCTCTCTGTATGTGTCGTCGTGGGTGTGCTTGTTGTGTTGTGGGGCAAGATTGAAAGGTTGAAGAGACTAAGGTTATAATTGTCGCGGGAATTAATGGGGAAGATGGATGGCCTGGAATATCCGCACACCCGGATGTTAGTTCTAATTTGCATCACGTAACTCCATCGTGTCGCCACTACATCATGGCGTCGCGCGTGGTGCAACCGCATGCATATGGGCCCCCAACTTGATCGTGCGCATGCCCCAATCGCTAGCAGAGCGCACGCAGGGACGCGAGTAGAGCGCTCCGCGGTCGCCTCAACGGTGAGCAACCATATATATGCATATGGAAGTTGAACATGCAAGGAAAAGCTGTCCACAAGCCGAGTGCATGGAGGTACACGAGCAGAGTGCGCCGACGAACACAAGCAGAGTGCGCCACGGTGCCTAACAGCGAGCACAGCACACTGCGGCACCTAACGGCGAGCAGAGCGCGCTGAGGGACACGAGCAGAGGCCGACACAGTGATACGTGGCAAATAAGATGAAATGTGCGAGCGATGGCAGAGACATCAAGCACGAATCAGATTAGAGTTGCATGTGTGATACGTGCCATACAGTTGATCCATCCGAGCTGTTTGTGATGGAATAAGCCGTGTGTGTTGTGGGAAAGCGCTTGCTGGTATACAACCATTTGTGATTGATGAATTCATCACCAACGGGTTCCCTAGTGTGGTCCTTGTGCGATGTTATATGCTTTGTCTGCACAACATTTATGCTTTGTGTACAGAAGAACAATATATATATATATATATATATATATATATATATATATATATATATATATATATA
>NC_057810.1:474811833-474813939 GCF_018294505.1 Triticum aestivum | reverse complement strand
CTTATAACAGGACATGATTGCAAAACTAAATTAAACATCCAATTACATTATATAAAAAATACCATAAATTTTACAAGGTTCAAATTCCAGCATTATAATGCCCAAATTCAAAGATTACAAGGTTCAAACTATTCAAACACATAAAATTCATCTTCTTCAGAATCTTTTTCATGCATTATTTCTGCGAAAGGATCAGCCACCAGGAAGTAATATAGCGGCTCGATACAGTGACTTCCGGATAATCTGTCATATGAAGTTACAAACTGAAATTCAGCTTCTGCAGAGCCTTTTCCATTCAGCTGTAGACGCCTACACTCTTTAGCAATCCATTCACTTCTGCGCAGTAAATATTGGGCAAACCTCATTACCTTGAGTAGCCTTGCTTTCTCAACAAAGAGCCTGACGAATTTAATTTCTGGTGTGGTGCCTCGGTACTTGTTAAAAGTAATTTCTATGAGATGAAGATCAAGGCATTCAATGGGATTGTTATATTCCCCAACATTTTTCTACTTTCTGCCTGCTAGTATCTGTAAACGAACACAACATATTAGTGCCTAGCTGCACATTTGAACACTTCGGGCCTCTTTGATTTGTAGGATTTCTAAAATAAACAAAAAGAGTGAAATTCCACCTTCAATCTTTCATGATAAACTTTTATCACGAAAGCATGTCGGACGAAGGAATAAAACTTGTACAATACTAGCATCTCAAAAATATATGTATTGAAATCCTCCAAATTTCCTTTAAGAAATCATTCTACATTTGTCATTGTAATCATGGGTAAAAGTAACAAAAAAATGTGCTCCGTTGTAGTTAACAATTAACAGGAAAGGGGCATAACCTCGATGTATAGCTTCTCCGTGTAAGGAAAGCATCTAAGGAATCTAACAACTTCATCCAGATCGGGGCCCACAGATTGTAGTGCCAAGGTCTTCACTATGCGCAGAGGCCAGGTCAAGCTTGTGGGAATCATTTTATGGATGAAAGCCGAACATATAGATCAACAATAATTAGATAAAATGTGATGTCCAATAATATATAAGATGGAGAAGAAGAAGAAGAATGTTGTACCTGAACGGATAATGATCTAGTAACAAGTCTGTTGAATTCAGCACACAAATAGCCCAACATTGTCAATTTCGGTGCATGAATGACCCTGATTCTTGCTAGACCTAATTTATCAAGTACATACAATCTCTCAAGGAAAGATGCATTCTCAATGAACATATCGTGAAACACCTCAACTGACAGCCTTGGGCGGCGCCAACAATGCGCATAATCGCACGGACATTCGTCGAGGTGATGTGAAGGCTACTGAATCCATCCATTGCATGAAGACGAAGGTACTCTAATGTTGTACAACCGACGAGCAGGCTCTCCAAATCCTCCTTCGAGATGCGAACGACAATGAGCTCGAGGTGCTTAAGTTTAGGGATATGAAGAGCGCACATGGCATCAACCTGGGGGAAATGCACTACCTAAATGTAGCGCGGCGCAGCGTGGGCGCGAGGTAGAGAACGGATGGCGGCAACAAGCATGGACGCCCAGTTATAAAGCTAAGATGCTCTAGCCGGTCTAGGGCTGGGGATAGGAACCAGCACTACAAAAAAAAGACACATCCGTGACATTTTGGGCCGAACGAATTTTTTTTCTGTCATACATATGACACTTCTATGAGGATAATTGTGACAAAACCTGGTATCATCATAGCTGTGGTGGGCTCCTACTTCTATGACAAAAAATCATGACAGAAAATGGGCTTTTCGTCCTAGGCGGGCCGGAGACACAGCTGCATGACATTCTTTGGGCCGTCCATGACGGAAAAAACCATGGTAGAAGCGAGGGGGAGGAAAATTTCGGGGAGTTGCCGGTTATGGTGGGAGGTCGGGGGCGGAGCAATGCACATTTCTCTCGTACAGGTGCGAGGCGTTTTCTCTAACTGAATCCGAGCGAGGCATTGGGCTCTAACTGAACCCGAGCGATTGCACTGCAGGCTACGCGTTACTGAACCCGAGTGATCGATTGATGGTTGTTAACTGAACCCGATGGAGCGATTCCTTCGCTACTGCTGCTAACTGAAGCCGATCGATTGGATGAACAGTGAGC
>NC_057810.1:474792875-474811389 GCF_018294505.1 Triticum aestivum | reverse complement strand
GGCTGGATGAACAGTAGACGATGGAGGGCTGGATGAACAGTAGACGGTGGAGGGGTGGTTGAACAGTAGCCGGTGGAGTAGCGCACGGTGGAGGCTGGATGAACAGGAGCCCGTGGAGGCTGGAGGAGGTCGACGGTAGCCCATGGAGGCTGGAGGAGGTCGACGGTTGAGACGAACAGTATCCTGTGGAGTCCCATTTTGCGGTACGCCACACCCCTCCCGATGAACAGGACCCTCATTTCGACCGTAGCGCTCCAACACAAGTCTGTGTCGTCCGTTTTGCGGTACACCACACCCCTCTCGATCAGCAGGACCCCCGTTTCGACCGTAGGAGGTCCGTTTCCTCCGTTTTGCGGTACGCCACACCCCTCGTGATCAACAGGACCCCCGTTTTGACCATAGGAGGTCCGTTTCCTCCATTTTGCGGTACACCACACCCCTCCCGATCAACAGGACCCCGTTCCGAACGTAGGAGGTCCGTTTCCTCCATTGTGTGGTACGCCAGGCCTCGTTTCCATCGCCTGTTCCGTCTAAGCCGGTTGGCTCCCACGCGTTCCGTTGCCTCCCGATGAACACGACGCATTCCGTTGCCTCCCCATGAACACGATGCATTCCGTTGCCTCCCCATGAACACGACAACGACGTTGTTTCTCTGTTCCGACCCAGCCATGTATGTATGCGCGAGTAGGCGTTCGAGACCCTGCCTGTATGTACGTATGTGGCCGTATTTTCTTTCTTGCACCCTCGCTGCTGTACATACGTGTACATGCTATGTGCGCGCCTCTAATACGACACGTGCGCGCCTCTACATCCACCAGTATATATGTACATACACGTTCGCGACCACAATGACAACGCTACGTACGCTTTGACCAAGTGGGTCCCGACTGTCAGGCACTTCCTTGCCTGCGAAGATGTAGCTGGTGGGTCCCAGCAGTCAGGGGGGCGAATATTTTTTTTTGCCCGGACGCACTTCCTTGCGTGCGAAGATGTAGCTGGTGGGTCCCAGCAGTCAGGGGAGCGAATCGTTTTTTTGCCCGGACGCACTTCCTTGCGTGCGAAGGTGTCGCTGGTGGGTCCCAGCGGTCAGGGGGGCGAATCGTTTTGTTTTTTTGCCCGGACGCACTTCCTTGCGTGCGAAGATGTAGCTGGTGGGTCCCAGCAGTCAGGGGGAAACATTTTTTTCGCGAAATACAGTGGCCTGTTCGGTGGGTCCCAGCTGTTAGGTGTAGGAATCATTATTTTCCGTGTAACAAGGAGGCACTTCCTTGCTGCGGCCGTGGACCCAGCTGTCAGCCTCTCCACGTACAGTCCACGTACGATGGAAGTCGTTCCTTGACCATGTTGAGCACGCCGCGCCGAGAGCACCAGGGTGGTGGACGACGGCGAGGCCTAGGAAGGGGACGACGGGGAGCCGGGGAAGACGTGGCAGTGGAAGCCCGCGCGGAGAGGAGTATGAGGGTTCACTGGTTCGGCTGAGGTGTGAGGCTGCCGTCGCCGCAGGGCCTTGCCAGCGGAGGGAATAGTAGGTGGCGGTGAGGCCTCCGCGGCAGCACAACCGACCACAGGAGGCAGGAGCATGCGGCACGACCGGCACTGCTTTGGGCGGCTGGAGCAAGAAGACCAGAGTTTGAAGAAGCACTACGGCCGTTGGATGGACATCATACGGTCACTGGAGCTAGAATCGTTCATATTGACTAAAGTTGACAAAGGCCCCCATCCCAGTCAACTTAGTAGGCCCACAAGTCTGCCTCCCACCATGGTGGGTCCCAACTAGCAAGGGGAGTATTCATGTTTTTGTGCGTAATAAGGTGGCACTTCTGGTGGGTCCGAGCTGGTAGTGCGGGGAACGTTTTTTTGCAAAATACGCTGGCTCGTCCGATGGGTCCCAGCTGTCAGGAGGGAAACATTTTTTTTTGCGAAATAAGGTGTCCCGTCCGGTGGATCCCTGCTGTCAGGTGGAGGAATAATTATTTTGCGCGTAATAAGGAGGCACTTCCTTGCGGCCGCCTGGACCCATCTGTCAGCCTCTCCACGTATAGTACTCTTACGATGGAAGTCGGTCGTCGACCACGTTGACCACGCCGCACCGAGAGCACCAGGGCGGTGGTCTGGACGACGGCGAGGCCTAGGAAGGGGACGACGCGGAGCCGGGGAAGACGCAGCAGTGGTAGCCAGCGCGGAGAGGAGTACGAGGGTTCACTGGTTCGGCTGCGGCGTGAGGCTGCCGTCGCCGCAGAATAACAGGGGTGTGGGTGAGTAGAGGGATACCCTGGGCCAGCGGTGGGAGTAGTAGGGGGCGGTGAGGCCTCCGCGGCATCATAGCCAACCACGAGAGGCAGGAGCACGCGGCACGACCGGCGCTGCTTTGGGCGGCTGGAGCAAGAAGACCAGAGGTTGAAGAAGCACTATGGCCGTTGGATGGATATCATACGGTCACTGGAGCTAGAATTGTTCATATTGACTAAGTTGACAAAGCCCTCCGTCCCTGCCAACTTAGTTGGCCCACAAGTCATCCTCCCACTATGGTGGGTCCCATCTAGCAGGGTGGGTATTCATTTTTGTGTGTGTAATAAGGAGGCACTTCCTTGCATGCGAAGATATAGCTGGTGGGTCCGACATGTCAGCGGGGGGGGGGGGGCATTTATTCACGAAATACAGAGGCCCTTCCGGTGGGTCCCAGCTTTCAGGTGGAGGAATCATTATTTTGCGCGTACAGTCCACGACCGATGGATGTCATTCGTTGACCACGTTGACCAGGCTGTGCCGAGAGCACCATGGCGGTGGACGACGGCGAGGCCTAGGAAGGGAACGACACAGAGCCGGGGAAGACTCGGCAATGGTTGCCCACGCGGTGGGGAGTACGAGGGTTTACTAGTCTGGCTGCCATCGCCGGAAAATAACATGAGGTGTGGGTGAGTAGAGGAATGGCCTGGCCAGCAATGAAGTAGGGTGGGGCGGTGCGGCCTGTGCGGTAGCACAGCCGGCCACGGGAGGCGGGAGCAGGCAGTCCCACCGGAGCTAGTTTGGGCGGCTGGAGCAAGAAGATCAGATATTGAAGAAGCAGCACGGCCGTTGGATTAACATCCAATGGTCACTGCTGCTAGAATCGTTTGTGGACTAAGTTGACAAAGCCAAAGTACACGTCAACCTAGTAGACCCACAAGTCAGCCTCAAAATCTATCCCAAACAACATACAGCTCGAAATTTCTAGCCAGATTCAAATTAATTTTAAATCTAAATATACCTTAATTTAAATTCAATGAAATTTTACCCACACAAAAACAATGAAATTTAAAATATCAAAATCTGAAAGAAAACAATATTTGGGAACTAATTGCCTGTTTGCTGTATTTTTTTCATTTTACAGCCCATTTATTATTACTTATAGCCCATTTCTTATTACTTATAGCCCATTTTTTATTACTTATAGCCCATTTCTTATTACTTATAGCCCATTTTCTGGTCAAAATGCATCCCTCCTCATCTTGAAAGATTTCCGGCCCAGCAGGGCGTAGAAAAGCAAGTAGGGCTATGTTGGTTATTCTGCAAAAAACAAAATAGCTGGCTAGCCATTTTTCAGAAAGGAAAAAAACAAACTGGGCTGGTCATGAGCTAAACCTATGAAATAAAAGCCTGGGCTAGACGGGCCACGGGTCCCGCACAACCCAGTTGATACCCTTCTCTGTCCCAAAAAAACAAAATTACTACACGCTGCTGGGTCCCTACTGTCATCCTCACCATGTATAGTCATCTCCTTATTCCTCTTGGTTGTTGACCATGTTGACAACACCGGAGGGTGGCGCCACGGCAAGCGAACCAAGGCGGAGGACGATGGTGAGGCCTCGGATGGGAACGAACAAGAGCCAGGGAAGATCACAGCCAGTCGTGGGAGGTGGGAGCAGGCGGTCCCGCCGACACTGGTTTGGCTTTGGCGGCTCGAGGAAGAAGAGACTGAAGAAACGCGACAAACCTTGAATGTCAATCGAACGGTCAAGGTTGGCCCAATCGTTTTTTGACTAAGCAGACACCAAGTAGCATACTTTTTTATATATAGGAAGAAAACTGCAAGGAAAATGCGTTCGTCTGCTGTCCTCCTCACAGGGAACGTCACCACATAAGTGACTAGCACCCTTGGTTTTCAACCAAGAGGTCTTGGGTTCGAGTCCAAGGAACTCTCAATTTTGTCCTCCTTCCTTCCTCGCAAAAAAGGAAAAAAAAATCAAGGACTTGGAAGGCATACAGAACAAGCTTGTGTACCAGTAAAGAGACGTTGCTGAGTTTTAGAAAAAAGAAAGACGTGCTCCTGTAGCTGGCTCGAATCCAAACCTAGACTATGACTATATATGGTGCTATGCTACTCTGCAAGTAATGAAACTGACATATCCAACGTTCACTTCTCCTCTTCTCTACTTACTCTGCCTAGCATCAGAAGCTCTGGCCGCAGCAACCATGTCCGCTGGCTGCTCATCCACCTGCTCTTTAGCAGGCAACAACTAGATATGCGCCAAGTCGCCACCCGTACCATCGCCTATGGTTCTCATCACACCCCCGCCGGCACGTGCACCGCAGCCGATTGCTCATCGCAACCCGCTGCCGTTGGTGTGGTGCCACTGCTGCAAATCACGCAGAGTCATCCGTCGCGTCTCAGTCACAATCTGCAACCCTGGCCGAGTCTTCTACAAATGCCCAAATCATGGGGTAATAATATGTTTAAATGTTGTTCTACTGCTTTCAGTTGCTGATTTTTTTAATAGTTTGGTTGATGATCTTCCAATTTGATTCGTGCAGAAAAGGGAAGATTCGTGTGATTTGTATTTCTGGGAAGTTGCTGATGTGGGGGAATGCAACTATGCTGATTATTTGGTTAGCCGAGGAATCCCAATACCAGCAGGCTGGGGTGTTGGACAAGTAACTGAAGGAACGGCAGAAGAGGAAGATGCAGAGCAGAAGGTTAAAGATGCAGTTCCTCTGATCATGGCCAAGCAACATCTGCTGAATAGCCTTGACAGCAATGAGGAGATGAAAGAGCTTGTGAAGATAACGGGCAAAATCGATGTGCTCTGTAGGATGATTGTCTCTTTATTTGCAGTGTATGTAGCACTCGTGATGTATTCAGTTGCTACGACATGAGCACTTTGCTGAAACTAGTAATGAATGAAACCTGTGTAGCAGGCTGGGCGTAGTGTTGTGAACATCTAATGATTTCTATTAATCGAAATCATGGGGTATCCCCTTTTGCTCATATAAATAAATAAATAGCAGAGGCCCTGTCGTGTCAGCTTTGTTCTCATTCTAAGACGTCGAGCAAATTGCAGTCCAACAGCAAACTATGTCATCAAATTCAAGTTTCACAGCCAAATATGAGTACAACTAAACAACAGTGTCATTATGTTTTAGTTGTCATACAATCACCAAACACAAATCAGCATACATAACAAGTGATGTTCTCACAGCAAAATACTAAACAACATGTTCATCAGGTTTCAGTTGTCATAGCAAACACAATTTCACATAGTAGATAAAAAAACATCTTCTGACAGGCAAATACGACAAAAGCAATGTAATCATCATCCGCAGCAGCAACATCAACATCTTCGCCATGTGTATCAGTATGAATCGTAATTCCCCATGGTGTCATCTTCTTCTTCGTCCTCAACGTCCTCGAACATTGGCTTCTTCTTGATCAACTCTTGTATGTCCATAGCACGACATGCAATCTTTTCGCCGGCGTCATTGACGTGATGGTTCTCAAACATATTAGGAACATCTGTGTTATCTTGTACATCAGGAGCAGTGTAAGCATCATCTTGTTGTGCAACTTCATTAAACAAATTCCTCTACTCAAACCTTTGCAATACTCTCCAGTCATCGCTACGTGCAAATGTGTCTTCCAAGAAAAATATTTGTGTTGCTTGATTTGCCAAAATAAAAGGCTCGTTGGTCTGGTATGCCACCTTGACATTGATGGATTTGAAATAATCATCAGCTCTGGGTTTTGCGATCCTGGAAAACAGGTTATACCAACGACAACACAACAGAACCCCACACCGATGATCCTCGAAACTGGAGATATACTGCAACTGAACAATGTCTGTTATGTTAGCATATATTTCAGTTTTCTCTTTGTCATACGTATCTGTGCTCATGATGGCACTGTTTTGTGTCTTCCTGCCTTTGTCTCGTGCAATGGTGTTGTAGCGCACATCTCCAACAACGCAAGATTCATAATGTCTTACCCGAGTATCAGGACCCATTGCTAGTGAGTAAAGGGCATCATCAACTGCCTACCCATCCTCCCGCATCTTCTTAACCTATGGTTAGAAAATAGACAAGCTGATCATCTTATGTACTCAATATATTAAAAAAACTGATAGTGCACTTCAAAAGCTTACATGGTTCTTGAACCATTTCACAAATCCTGCCGTAACCAGTTTGTCAATGTTTCCTGGATTTTGCGGTAGTAACTCCTCTTTGTAGATGCTGCACAACATAGTGATCGCGTCAAACATCTAAATATATAAGAATGTGCTGTAAGTTTAGTAGATTATGATGTATAAGCTGCAGTACTGCACTTACTTGATATAAGGTAGTATCTCAGGACAGTTATTCAATACATACCAAACCATTTTGTCCAAATCTTTAGGTTTGTCGTCTTGTCGACTCTTCCCTATAACTCGAACAGAATAATCGAAAACAATGAGCCCGAGATTGTCTTCACCCACCTCTTTGCTAAGCTGATCAGCTGTTTCAATGTATTTTGAGCAGAATGTCAACGCTTCTGTAGCAATGTAGGCCTCTGCAATGGAACCCTCGGGTCTAGCTCTGTTCCTAACATAGCCCTTGAAAGTGCCTAGCCGCCTTTCAATAGGGTACATCCGGCCATACTGTACTGGACCTCTAAGTAGTGCCTCATTAGGTAGATGAATAGCCAAATGCACCATCACATCAAAGAAGGCTGGAGGATATATCTTCTCAAGGTCGCATAGGATAGTTGGTATCTTGTCTCTGAGACGCTCCAAAGCATCTATCCTGATATTTCTACTGCAAAGTTCCCTGAAGAATTGTCCCAACTCTGCAACTGCTCTGTATAAGTCAGGGTGGCCCAATCCTCTAAGGATAACAAGTAAAACCCTTTGAAGTAGGACGTGGCAGTCATGAGTTTTCAACCCTTGTACCTTGTTTCCATCTGCACTGACTCTCCTTTCAGGGTTGGAAGCAAATCCATGTGGAAATCTCACACGTGACAGGACCTCGCAGAATTCTTTTCTTTTTACCTTGTCCAAGACGTACACAACTGGTGCCATATCCCGTGGTTTACCTTCATCTTGCACCTGCAAATCCTTTCTGATACCCAGGTGTGTCAAATCAATCCTAGATTTTAAGGTATCTTTCGTCTTGCCTTCAATGTTAAGAAGTGTGCCGATAATGCTGTCACATATATTTTTCTCGATGTGCATCACATCAAGATTATGCCGCAGATCCAAATCTTTCCAATACTCCAAGTCCCACAAAGTGGACCTACGGGTAAACAATAATCTCTCTTCTACCGTACCACGCTTCCTTTTCCCGCTACCATTACCAGGATGGTTTCCTAGTGTAATATGCCTGACCTTCTCTAATTCCACTTGCAACTCATTGGCGGTGAGCCTCTTTGGCGCATCATGGTTTTCATGCTTTGCATTGAACACATGTCTTCGGTATTTTCTAGGATGCGGCTTGTCCTTGGCAAGGAAACGACGGTGTCCAATGTAACAGATCTTGCTAAGTATTGCGTATGACAGCGGATTCTTGTCACAGCGAACACATGCATTGTAACCATGTGTCGTTCGCCCTGACATAGTGCCCAAAGCCGGATAATCATGGATGCACCAAATTACAACAGCACACAGAAAGAAATCAGCTGGTGGGCTGCTATATAGGTCTCGAGTGAGAACACCCTTCCATAGCTGTTGAAGTTCCTCCACTAGAGGCTCCATGAACAAATCAAAATCCTTTCCAGGACTTTTTGGACCTGGGATGAGCAAGGCCATCATGTAGTTTGATTCTTTGGTGCAGGCATTTGGAGGCATGTTGTAAGGGATAACAAGCACTGGCCACATGCTATATGTGGCGCTCTAGTGGCCAAATGGGTTAAATCCATCTGAAGCTAAGCCAAGTCTAATGTTTCTCGGGTCAGCAGCAAACTCTTTGTGTTTATCATTGAAGCTTTTCCACTCACTACCATGAGATGGATGGCCCATTACATTCTGATCTCTGTACTCCTAGTTCCTAGAATGCCACAGTACATCCTCTCTTGTTTCAGCATCATGAAACAACCTTTGCAATCTTGGTGTAATTGGAAAATGTCTCAGAACATTATGAGGAACCCTCTTCACAGCATCACCATCTTTCCATCTTGATGATTTGCATTTCGGGCATTCACTTAAGTTGGCATAATCCTTCCGGAACAGAACACAATTATTCTTAGAAACATGGATCATATCATATCTAATTCCAACTGCATGAAGGAAATTCTTCATTTTACTGTAGGTGTGTGGCAGCTCAGATGCATCTGGGAAAGATTTGCGGAAAGCAGCCAACATCGCATCGAATGATTTGTTGGTCATCCGCTCAGATGTCTTGACCTGAAGAAAGGTGACCATAGCTGAGAATACTGACAGCTTATTTCCTGGGGTGACAGCAACGTTGCATTGTTCCAACATGCGGGCCCACCGTTTTTCTTCTGTAGGTGAAAGTTCACGGAATGCACGAGCATTTCGTAGCATTGTTTCAATGTTGGTCAAACTCACTGGCTCCGACACCACCACCTCCTCCTCCTCTTCCACCTGAGCATCAGGCAGATCAAGATGGTGATCTGCTGCTTCCACGTAGTCAATAACATTGACGTTCACAGCTTCACCATGATGAACCTGTTGGGGAACGTAGCAGAAATTCAAAAATTTTCCTACGTAACACCAAGATCTATCTATGGAGAGACCAGCAACGAGTAGAAAGATGAGAGGAGAGTGCATCTACATACCCTTGTAGATCGCTAAGCGGAAGCGTTCAAGTGAACGGGGTTGATGGAGTCGTACTCGCCGTGATTCAAATCACCGATGATCTAGTGCCGAACGGACATCACCTCCACGTTCAACACACGTACAGCTCGACGATGTCTCCCACGCCTTGATCCAGCAAGGAGAGAGGGAGAGGTTGAGGAAGACTGCATCCAACAGCAGCATAACGGCGTGGTGGTGGTGGAGGAGCGTGGCAATCCCGCAGGGCTTCGCCAAGCACCATGGGAGAAGAGGAGGAGGGAGAGGGGCAGGGCTGCACCAACGAGAGATCAAATCGTGTGTCTTATGGGCAGCCCCTAGGCCTCATATATATAGGGGGAGGGGAGGGCTGCGCCCCCTTTAGGGTTTCCCACCCCCTAGGGGCGGCGGCCAGCCTCCAGATGGCATCTGGTGCGGCGGCCAAGAGGAGGGGGAGGAGTCCATCCTCCCCAAGGCACCTCGGAGGTGCCTTCCCCCTCGAGGACTCTTCCCTCTAGGGTTCCCTAGGCGCATGGGCCTCTTGGGGCTGGTGCCCTTGGCCCATGTAGGCCAAGGCGCACCCCCTACAGCCCATGTGGCCCCCCGGGGCAGGTGGCCCCACCCGGTGGGCCCCCGGGACCCTTCCGGTGGTCCCGATACAATACCGATGACCCCGAAACTTGTCCCGATGGCCGAAACAGGACTTCCTATATATAAATCTTTACCTCCGGACCATTCCGGAACTCCTCATGACGTCCGGGATCTCATCCGGGACTCCGAACAACATTCGGTAACCACATACAAGCTTCCTTTATAACCCTAGCATCATCGAACCTTAAGTGTGTAGACCCTACGGGTTCGGGAGACATGCAGACATGACCGAGACGTTCTCCGGTCAATAACCAACAGCGGGATCTGGATACCCATGATGGCTCCCACATGTTCCACGATGATCTCATCGGATGAACCACGATGTCAAGGACTTAATCAATCCCGTATTCAATTCCCTTTGTCTATCGGTATGTTACTTGCCCGAGACTCGATCGTCGGTATCCAATACCTTGTTCAATCTCGTTACCGGCAAGTCACTTTACTCGTTCCGTAACACATCATCCCGTGATCAACTCCTTGGTCACATTGCGCATATGATGATGTCCTACCGAGTGGGCCCAGAGATACCTCTCCGTTTACACGGAGTGACAAATCCCAGTCTCGATCCGCATAAAACAATAGATACTTTCAGAGATACCTGTAGTGCATCTTTATAGTCACCCAGTTACGTTGTGACGTTTGATACACCCAAAGCACTCCTACGGTATCCAGGAGTTACACGATCTCATGGTCAAAGGAAGAGATACTTGACATTGGCAAAGCTCTAGCAAACGAACTACACGATCTTTGTGCTATGCTTAGGATTGGGTCTTGTCCATCACATCATTCTCCTAATGATGTGATCCCGTTATCAACGACATCCAATGTCCATAGCCAGGAAACCATGACTATCTGTTGATCACAACGAGCTAGTCAACTAGAGGCTCACTAGGGACATATTGTGGTCTATGTATTCACACGTGTATTACGATTTCCGGATAATACAGTTATAGCATGAATAAAAGACAATTATCATGAACAAGGAAATATAATAATAATACTTTTATTATTGCCTCTAGGGCATATTTCCAACAGTCTCCCACTTGCACTAGAGTCAATAATCTAGTTCATATCGCCATGTGATTAACACTCACAGGTCACATCGCCATGTGACTAACACCCAAGAGTTTACTAGAATCAGTAGTCTAGTTCACATCACTATGTGATTAACACTCAATGAGTTTTATGTTTGATCATGTTGCTTGTGAGAGAGGTTTTAGTCAACGGGTCTGAACCTTTCAGATCCGTGTGTGCTTTACAAATCTCTATGTCATCTCCTAGATGCAGCTACCACGCTCTATTTGGAGCTATTCCAAACAACTGTTCTACTTGGAGCTATTCTAAATTATTGCTCCATTTTATGTATCCGGTCTCTCTACTCAGAGCTATCCGGATAGGTGTCAAGCTTGCATCGTCGTAACCTTTACGACGAACTCTTTTACCACCTCCATAATCGAGAAAATTCCTTAGTCCACTAGTTACTAAGGATAACTTTGACCGCTGTCCTGTGAGCCATTCTTGGATCACTCTTATACCCCTTGACCGACTCATGGCAAGGCACACTTCAGGTGCGGTACACAGCATAGCATACTGAAGAGCCTACGTCTTAAGCATAGGGGACGACGTTCGTCCTTTCTCTCTATTCTGCCGTGGTCGTGCTTTAAGTCTTAACTTCGTACCTTACAACTCAGGCAAGAACTCCTTCTTTGACTGGTCCATCTTGAACACCTTCAAGATCATGTCAAGGTATGTGCTCATTTGAAAGTATTATTAAGCATTTTGATCTATCCTTATAGATCTTGATGCTCAATGTTCAAGTAGCTTAATCCAGGTTTTCTATTGAAAAACACCTTTCAAATAACCCTTTATGCTTTCTAGAAATTCTACATCATCTCTGATCATCAATATGTCAACAACATATACTCATCAGAAATTCTATAGTGCTCCCACTCACTTATTTGGAAATACAAGTTTCTCATAAACTTTGTATAAATCCAAAATCTTTGATCATCTCATCAAAGCGTACATTCCAACTCCGAGATGCTTACTCCAGTCCTTAGAAGGATCGCTGGAGCTAGCATACCTTTTAGCATCCTTAGGATCGACCAAACTTTTCTGATTGTATTGCATACAACCTTTCCTTACAAAAACTAGTAAGGAAACTTGTCTTGACATCCATCTGCCAGATTTCATAAATGCAGCTAATGCTAACATGATTCCGACGGACTTTAAGCATCGCTACGAGTGAGAAAATCTCATCGTAGTCAACTCCTTGAACTTGTCGGAAAACACTTCGCCACAAGTCGAGCTTCATAGATGGTGACATTACCATCCACGTCCGTCTTCTTCTTAAAAGATCCATTTATCTCAATGGATTGCCGATCATCGGGCAAGTCCATCAAAGTCCATGCTTTGTTCTGATATATGGATACTATCTCGGATTTCATGGCTTCTAACCATTTGTCGGAATTCGGGCCCACCATCGCTTCTCCATAGCTCGTAGGTTCATTGTTGTCTAGCAACATGACCTTCAAGACAGGATCACCTTACCACTCCGAAGTAGTGCGTGTCCTTGTCGTCCTACGAGGTTCGGTAGTGACTTGATCCGAAGCTTCATGATCACTATCATAAGCTTTCACTTCAATTGGTGTAGGTGCCACAGGAACAACTTCCTGTGCCCTGCCACACACTAGTTGAAGAGACGGTTCAATAACCTTATCAAGTCTCCACCATCCTCCCACTCAACTCTTTCGAGAGAAACCTTTCCTTGAGAAAGGACCCGATTCAAGAAACAATCCATATTGCTTTCGGATCTGAATTAGGAGGTATACCCAAAAGTTTTTGGGTGTCCTATGAAGATGCATTTTATCCGCTTTGGGTTCGAGCTTAATCCTGAAACTTTTTCACATAAGCGTCGCAGCCCCAAACCTTTAAGAAACGACAACTTAGGTTTCTCTAAACCATAATTCATACGGTGTCATCTCAACGGAGTTACGTGGTGCCCTATTTAAAGTGAATGTGGTTGTCTCTAATGCCTAACCCATGAACGATAGTGGTAATTCGATAAGAGACATCATGGTACGCACCATATCCAATAGGGTGCAACTATGATGTTCGGACACACCATCACACTATGGTGTTCCAGGCGGTATTAATTGCGAAACAATTTCCACAATGTCTTAATTGTGTGCCAAAACTCGTAACTCAGATATTTATCTCTATGATCATATCATAGACATTTTATCCTCTTGTCACAATGATCTTCTACTTCACTCTGAAATTATTTGAACCATTCAATAATTCAGACTTGTGTTTCATCAAGTAAATATACTCAACATTTACTCGAATCATCTGTGAAGTAAGAACATAATGATATTCACTGCATGCCTCAGCACTCATTCGACTGCACACATCAAAATGTGTTACTTCCAATAAGTTGCTATCTTGTTCCACTTTACTAAAAGTGAGGCTTTTCAGTCATCTTGCCCATGTGGTATGATTTGCATATCTCAAGTGATTCAAAATCAAGTGAGTCCGAACGATCCATTTGCATGGAGTTTCTTCATGCATATACACCAATAGACATGGTTCGCATGTCTCAAACTTTTCAAAAATGAGTGAGTCCAAAGATCATCAACATGGAGCTTCTTCATGCGTTTTATACCATTATGACTTACATGGCAGTGCCACAAGTAAGTGGTACTATCATTACTATCTTATATCTTTTGGCATGAAAATGTGTATCACTACGACCGAGATTCAATAAACCATTTCTTTAGGTGCAAGAGCACTCATTCAGGTTTAATACTAATCTTGATGGTAGAGGGAGCGTGCGGTGTTAGATCACATCAAACTTGGAAACACTTCCAACACATATCGTCAGCTCACCTTTAGCCAGTCTCCGTTTTATTCCGTAGCTTTTATTTCGAGTTACTAACACTTAGCAACCGAACCGGTATCCAATACCCTGGTGCTACTAGGAGTACTAGTAAAGTACACATTAACATAATGTATATCCAATATACTTCTATCGACCTTGCCAGCCTTCTCATCTACCAAGTATCTAGGGTAATCTTGCTCCAGTGGTTGTTCCCCTTATTATAGAAGCACTTAGTCTCGGGTTTGGGTTCAACCTCGGGTTTCTTCATTGGTGCAGCAGCTGATTTGCCGTTTCATGAAGTATCCCTTCTTTCCCTTGCCCTTCTTGAAACTAGTGGTTTCATCAACCATCAACAATTGATGCTCCTTCTTGATTTCTACTTTCGCGATGTCAAACAACGCGAATACCTCAAGGATCATCATCTCTATCCTTGATATGTTATAGTTCATCACGAAGCTCTAGCAGCTTGGTGGCAATGACTTTGGGGAAACATCACCATCTCATCTGGAAGATCAACTCCTACTCGATTCAAGTGATTGTTGTACTCAGACAATCTGAGCACAAGCTCAACGATTGAGCTTTTCTCCCTTAGTTTGCAGGCTAAGAAAATCGTCGGAGGTCTTATACCTCTTGACATGGGCACGAGCCTGAAATCCCAATTTCAGCCCTCGAAACATCTCATATGTTCCGCGACGTTTCGAAAACGTCTTTGATGCCTCTACTTAAACCATTTAACTGAACTATCACGTAGTTATCAAAACGTGTATGTTCGATGTTCGAAACATCCACAAACGACGTTTGGGGTTCAGCACACTGAGCGTGCATTAAGGACATAAGCTATCTACTGTCTGCATAATTGCTACTTTCAACTTTCAACTTTATTTTCTCTAGGAACATATCTAAAACAGTAGAACTATAGCGCGAGCTACGACATAATTTGCAAAAGGTCTTTTGACTATGTTCAGGATAATTAAGTTCATCTTATGAACTCCCACTCAGATAGACATCCCTCTGGTCATCTAAGTGATCACATGATCCGAGTCAACTAGGCCGTGTCCGATCATCACGTGAGACGGACTAGTTAACGTCGGTGAACATCTTCATGTTGATCGTATCTACTATACGACTCATGCTCGACCTTTCGGTCTCCGTGTTCCGAGGCCATGTCTACACATGCTAGGCTCGTCAAGTTAACCCTAAGTGTTTTCGCTGTGTAAAACTGTCTTACACCCGTTGTATGTGAACGTAAGAATCCATCACACCCGATCATCACGTGGTGCTTAGAAGCGACGAACTGTAGCAACGGTGCACAGTTAGGGGAGAACACTTCTTGAAATTTTGTAAGGGATCATCTTATTTACTACCGTCGTCCTAAGTAAACAAGATGCATAAACATGATAAACATCACATGCAATCAAATAGTGACATGATATGGCCAATATCATTTTGCTCCTTTTGATCTTTATCTTCGGGGCTCCATGATCATCATCGTCACCGGCATGACACCATGATCTCCATCATCATGATCTCCATCATCGTGTCTTCATGAAGTTGTCACGCCAACGACTACTTCTACTTCTATGGCTAACGCGTTTAGCAATAAAGTAAAGTAAGTTACATGGCGTTCTTCAATGACACGCAGGTCATACAAAAAATAAAGACAACTCCTATGGCTCCTGCCGGTTGTCATACTCATCGACATGCAAGTCGTGAATCCTATTACAAGAACATGATCAATCTCATACATCACATATCATTCATCACATCCTTTTGGCCATATCACATCACATAGCATACCCTGCAAAAACAAGTTAGACGTCCTCTAATTGTTGTTGCATGTTTTACGTGGCTGCTATGGGTTTCTAGCAAGAACGTTTCTTACCTACGCAAGACCACAACGTGATATGCCAATTGCTATTTACCCTTCATAAGGACCCTTTTCATCGAATCCGTTCCGACTAAAGTGGGAGAGACTGGCACCCGCTAGCCACCTTATGCACCAAGTGCATGTCAATCGGTGGAACCTGTCTCACGTAAGAGTACGTGTAAGGTCGGTCCGAGCCGCTTCATCCCACAATACCGTCGAAACAAGATTGGACTAGTAACGGTAAGCATATTGAACAACATCAACGCCCACAACTACTTTGTGTTCTACTCGTGCAAAGAATCTACGCAATAAACCTGGTTCTGATACCACTGTTGGGGAACGTAGCAGAAATTCAAAAATTTTCCTACGTAACACCAAGATCTATCTATGGAGAGACCAGCAACGAGTAGAAAGATGAGAGGAGAGTGCATCTACATACCCTTGTAGATCGCTAAGCGGAAGCGTTCAAGTGAACGGGGTTGATGGAGTCGTACTCGCCGTGATTCAAATCACCGATGATCTAGTGCCGAACGGACAGCACCTCCACGTTCAACACACGTACAGCTCGACGATGTCTCCCACGCCTTGATCCAGCAAGGAGAGAGGAAGAGGTTGAGGAAGACTCCATCCAATAGCAGCATAACGGCGTGGTGGTGGTGGAGGAGCGTGGCAATCCCGCAGGGCTTCGCCAAGCACCATGGGAGAAGAGGAGGAGGGAGAGGGGCAGGGCTGCACCAACGAGAGATCAAATCGTGTGTCTTATGGGCAGCCCCTAGGCCTCATATATATAGGGGGAGGGGAGGGCTGCGCCCCCTTTAGGGTTTCCCACCCCCTAGGGGCGGCGGCCAGCCTCCAGATGGCATCTGGTGCGGCGGCCAAGAGGAGGGG
Organism: Triticum aestivum; assembly: GCF_018294505.1. Taxonomy (NCBI): domain Eukaryota; kingdom Viridiplantae; phylum Streptophyta; class Magnoliopsida; order Poales; family Poaceae; genus Triticum; species Triticum aestivum. The sequence continues at coordinate 474,795,086 of NC_057810.1, read as the reverse complement.
GAGGAGTCCATCCTCCCCAAGGCACCTCGGAGGTGCCTTCCCCCTCGAGGACTCTTCCCTCTAGGGTTCCCTAGGTGCATGGGCCTCTTGGGGCTGGTGCCCTTGGCCCATGTAGGCCAAGGCGCACCCCCTACAGCCCATGTGGCCCCCCGGGGCAGGTGGCCCCACCCGGTGGGCCCCCGGGACCCTTCCGGTGGTCCCGGTACAATACCGATGACCCCGAAACTTGTCCCGATGGCCGAAACAGGACTTCCTATATATAAATCTTTACCTCCGGACCATTCCGGAACTCCTCGTGACGTCTAGGATCTCATCCGGGACTCCGAACAACATTCGGTAACCACATACAAGCTTCCTTTATAACCCTAGCGTCATCGAACCTTAAGTGTGTAGACCCTACGGGTTCGGGAGACATGCAGACATGACCAAGACGTTCTCCGGTCAATAACCAACAGCGGGATCTGGATACCCATGATGGCTCCCACATGTTCCACGATGATCTCATCGGATGAACCACGATGTCAAGGACTTAATCAATCCCGTATTCAATTCCCTTTGTCTATCGGTATGTTACTTGCCCGAGACTCGATCGTCGGTATCCAATACCTTGTTCAATCTCGTTACCGGCAAGTCACTTTACTCGTTCCGTAACACATCATCCTGTGATCAACTCCTTGGTCACATTGCGCATATGATGATGTCCTACCGAGTGGGCCCAGAGATACCTCTCCGTTTACACGGAGTGACAAATCCCAGTCTCGATCCGCATAAAACAATAGATACTTTCGGAGATACCTGTAGTGCATCTTTATAGTCACCCAGTTACGTTGTGATGTTTGATACACCCAAAGCACTCCTACGGTATCCAGGAGTTACACGATCTCATGGTCAAAGGAAGAGATACTTGACATTGGCAAAGCTCTAGCAAACGAACTACACGATCTTTGTGCTATGCTTAGGATTGGGTCTTGTCCATCACATCATTCTCCTAATGATGTGATCCCGTTATCAACGACATCCAATGTCCATAGCCAGGAAACCATGACTATCTGTTGATCACAACGAGCTAGTCAACTAGAGGCTCACTAGGGACATATTGTGGTCTATGTATTCACACGTGTATTACGATTTCCGGATAATACAGTTATAGCATGAATAAAAGACAATTATCATGAACAAGGAAATATAATAATAATACTTTTATTATTGCCTCTAGGGCATATTTCCAACAGAACCCACATAGTATATGTGACCGACATCCCATACAAGTGTAGATGATTTTGCACAGTTGACTGGGGTCTTGTAACTAAATTCATACAACTGCTACACGGGCAGAGCACATATGATTTCGGACCACCATACTCAGCTCTGATAAAGTTCATGAAGTTTTTAACCCCCTCGACATATGCAGTGGAGAATCTTCGAGCAGAAGTTATCCAAGTCTTGTCCATCTGTTGGACATACAAATTAGTTCTTCTACTAGATATTACAGGAAAAACATATATGCTTTTTTATGAAGTCCAGGAAAAAATACCTAGGTCAATGTCTAAAGCTATGGCAAGATATTTGGACGAGCAGATCTAAGTAAAGAAATATATGTAAAGCTAATTCAGCAAACAGATTTGAGTGCTAAATTATGGCAGGTTGTTTCAGCAGTCAATGAGGTCGAGCACACAGCCATCGAACTATCGAAGGCCATCGCAGCAACAAAGATCGAGTATAAAACGGTGTAAAGCTATTTCACCTAACAGATTGGCTACTAGACCATGGCAATCTATGTCACAATAAATATATGGCAAGATATTTTAGCAACTAATCGGCCTTGGCATGCCATCTCAGCTAAGCAGATTGAGTGCAGAATAGGGCAAGGAAGCTTCTTAAGCAGAGCATATTGATAGTAAACTACTTCAGCAAACAGTGAGATTAACAACGTCTATCAGCTAACATTCAGCGCTACACCGACATGAACGGGGCCTCAGTCTAGAATGCGCGTACCATGGGAGAAGCTGACCGCCGTGCGTCTCCACACGAACGTCACCAGCGGTGGCGGCGCTGACCGCCGTGCGCCTGCACAAGGACATAGCCAGAGATGGCGGCGCGGCTAGAGGACGGCAGTCTACGAGAGCATACTGTGGGAGCGAGAGGATCGCCGGGCGTCCCCTCGACGAACCACGGCGCCGACGTATCGGCGCGGCGGGGAGGGCGACTTTG
>NC_057810.1:474784497-474792347 GCF_018294505.1 Triticum aestivum | reverse complement strand
ATGGTTGGTTTCTCCAAGTGCAGTCCCACGTGTCAGTGAAGAGGCAAGCCGAAGCGCGTTCCGTTTGCGTGAGCCGTGTGCAGGACCGAACGTGTGTGGGGTGCAATGCGACCGCGTCAGGAGTGATGTGAGTGTACCGCCTTTTTTCCTTTTAAACTAGGTGCTTTGCCCCCTCAAAAAAAAAATTGTTGCTTCGCGCGATCCATCGATACTACTACTAGTAATCCCGACTGAAACGGCGCGGCCGAGTCATTTCCCGTGCGATATGCTGGGAGGTTGGCTTAGTTGGGTTTTTTAGATTTGTCTCCGTTCAATAAAAAGCAGAGTTGGTGATGATAGTGTGCTTGTCATCCTGCAATATAGACCGTCCGATCTATATCTAATGGATAGGAAGGAAACTATGACAATTTACCCGCACTCCTCTCCACATTTGTAGATAAGGCTTTCCCTCGTTCATCCTTTTCTCCCACAAGATCTTGATCTTTCGTGCAACGCACGGGCATCTTGCTAGTACTCCTACAATATGTATATTATTGTGAAAGTTCATATACACAGGCCAAGATTAATGCAAACACGACAGATTTTCATTACATTTCGAACTTTTATAGGACATAAAAATAAAAGAAACCCGATCCTAAACCTATAATACGGCGGCGACCGACGTCCTCCATCTGTGATCTCTATGTACGGGGGCGGGGTTCAAGACCCCTGAAGTGAAGGTGCGGTCTCCGGCGAGGAAGAGTAGAACATGGGATACGGACCGGCCAGTTGGTACACCATGGCCTACTCATCCTCGGAGGAGTCCCCGACCTCAGTGGTGCCGGACGTTGGACGGCGGCAAGTAGGACGCGTGGCTGACGATGCTCCCGTCGTCGGCCGCCAGCGTGGCCACCGCTTGTGCGGTCGCGTCCGCGTCCAGCTACGCCGCTATTGCGTCGCGAGAGGCGACTTGAGCGAGGGCGGTGACCTCGAGCTTCATCCCCGAAGACAAGCTCTCCCACAGAGCGTTCGCACTTGCGGTCATGGCGGATGTGGTGCCAGGTAGGAGGACGATGCGCTATGGTGTGGAGGTTAGCTGGGCGTTGCCGCTTTAAGTAGCGCATTCCGGTGAGGCCAAGCGTCAGGGTGCGTCATTAAGTCGCCAGAGTTGGTTCCTCGGGCACCGAGCCTCTTAACGACGACATACAAACGGACGACATGAATGCGGGCACCTGGCGCCGGCTGGGAACGCACCGCGCGACGGCGTGAGGGACGAGGGCTTTGGTGTGCTAGGGTAGTCAGCTGCGGTCGTGTCAACGTTGGAGATGCCCTTTGCTCAAATACGATCCCCCGCATGTCATTGAAAAAGCAAGACGACCCGGCATGGTCTCAGGTCCAGAGGATGTAGTTGGCCGCGCTACACCACTCCGCGGACGCGCCGCGGCGCCCCGTGCATCCTCGACGAGCTGGGTGTTGGGGTGTGTTTGGATTGTGGCCAAAGTGCACCTTACCAAAATTTTGGTCATGACCCAAAGATTGGTCTTTGTTTGGATGGTTTCCATTTCTTTGGCATGCCAATGAACTCTAGCCAACTCTAGTTCATTTTTCTTGCCAATGTCGGCCAAATCATGGGGAACCAATACCTCAACCAAAATTTTGGCTACCCAATGCTTTTATGGGGCAACCTTGGGCACAAACCAAACATACCGTTGGTCGTGCCACAGCACTAACGCCACCCTCGGCACACTGAAACCGACCGTGTCTATCGACAATATGAGCATGTCTCTCACCGCGGTCGCCGTGTCCAGAGGCGGTGCTGGAGCTGCACCCCATTGTTGGCCCCAACGACCCACATGAACGGTTGTCCGTGGCGAGGAGGTCATGGGCCAGCTCCTCCATTGGACTAGTCTGCGCTACGTCGTCCCGACGGGTGTGCCCCGCATGTCGGTTTCCCTGTTTTCCCGGCCATATTCAAGCATCAGTGCTCCGCGTTGGGCATTAGGCCTTTCACTATGTAGGCCAAGCGAGACAACTTATTGTTTATTTGAGCCGTTCAAGTGTAATCATGTGGCATTTGCTTATTTCTCATTCCTCTCCAACCCTCTTCTCCATCGATCATGTCGCCCTCCAGTCGAGTCCATCCTCCCGCATGCCTCATTTGAACATTCCGCCGAGTATCATTCGCATGTACCCACCCTAGTCCTCTTTCAATAGATCTCCGGACCCCGAGATGAAATCGAGAGGGAATGAGTGGGGGCACATGATACCTAAGGCGGATTCAAAATTTTGAACCGGTGATCATAGCATCCGCAAATCATATATAAAGGGTATTCAATGTTCGTTTCGTTTTTGAACGTACAATATACTCCCTCCTATCCTTTCTACTTTACATATAAGTTTTATGTCTAGTCAAAGTATCTCTACTATGATAAAAAAGGTATCAACATTCAACAACGCCCAATCAATATTGTTAGATTCGTACGTACTCCTAGATTTGTACTCGAGATGGTTTCCAATTTGACTATTGACAAGATTAATAGTACTCCTTTCATATAGGTGAGTAAGTCATCTTAGGCTGTGCACCATGACCAAGGAGGAGGAGAAAACGAGAGACATTAATGTTTATTTGCTAATCAATAGTATTGCATGCAATGAACTAACCACTACATGTCATGTTTGATAGTCTCAGGTCATTAAAAGCATGCACACCCTCATCTCTTATTGGTTCATATGTCAAGAAACAAGAAACGAGGTAGAAGTTAATGCACCGCGCCTATGTGTTTTGGGATTATTTGGTTTTCGTAAGATGACTTACACACCTAGACGGAGGGAGTACATGAGATGTATAATGTGAAAATTATATCATTGGAAACTCCTTTCACATACGAAATTGACCATATGCTTTGTGTAAGTTGCATGTCATATATTATTACTCTAACATTTGGTCAAAGTTAGCCTCGAAAAACGCATTAGACCCTGTATGCTTTGTGTAAGTTGCATGTCATATATTATTACTCTAACATTTGTGTAAGTTGCATGTCATATATTATTACTCTAACATTTGGTCAAAGAAGTATAGTGGAAGTGGATCCTCTGACGTAGGTGCCTTACCCTCCCTTTCGGTCACTTACTGGCGGACCCCATGCTTGCTAGGCCCCACATGTCAGTTACTCAATGGGTTCGGCCACGTTAGGGGATCCTCATCCGTAGTATACTCCCTCTGTTTTTATTTACTCCGCATAAAACGGAGGGAGTGGTGGTATAATAAATGACGCAGGCGGGGGAGGGGGAGGGACGTCGGTTTGCTCTCAACTGCGGTTCCACAAGCGAGCAAAAACACAAGACGAAGCACTTTCCATTCGGTGAGCGACATGGAGGGTCCAGCGGGCCGGGCTGCAACGCGAACGCGACAAGAGCGATGTACAGTCAAAACCGATTGACCGGTCGTCACCGGAACCACTATTCACACCAGAACCTTGGCTGCTCGGCCTACGCCAGCCACTGCCCTAAAACCACACCAAATCTCCAGCCCATTCCCCCACCTTTCGATCCCCTAGCCCGCATCAAGCGTCCCATAGTTCGCCGGAAAGCCATGGTGCGCCGCAAGATCACTTACTACAAGATGCTGACGCTGGAGCGCCGCGCAGAAATCACGGCGGCGGTCGGAGCCACAGACCTCCGTTCCCAAGCTCTCTTTGCGGCGAGCCAATCCCCGAGTTCTCTGGAGCCAATCTACGAGGAGGAGGAAGCCGATCCAATGTTCACTGCGGAGGTCGCGGCGCAGAAGGCCCCCGATGGGTATGAGACGATGGACGTCGACTTCGTGCCGGTGTCCGAGTCCCCCATGATGCAGGTGGACCAGCGGTTCAACATGGCGATACTAAAGGAGGACCGGGAGGCATAGGCTCAACTCGATGCGGAGCGCGCGCATGCCACTGCCATCGAGGCTCTCCTACAGGCGGAACCGGATGTCGTGGATGTGAACCAGGTGACGGAGGCTCAACTTGAGGCGGAGCGCGCAGATGCCGCTGCCATCGAGGCCCTCCTGCAGGCGGAACCGGATGTCCTGGACATGAACCGGGCGGCAGAGGCTCAACTTGACGCAGAGCGCGCGGATGTCGATCTTATTGACGCCCTCCTGCAGGCGGAACCTGAAGTCCTGGACCTGAACCGGGCGACGGAGGCTCGACTCGACGCGGAGCGCGCAGATGCCGCTGCCATCGAGGCCCTCCTGCAGGCGGAACCGGACGTCCTCGACTTGAACCGGGCTGTGCTCTCGTCCGTGGAGAGCGCCCGCACGCTCCGCTTGAACGAGTAGCTGGAGGCCGAGGACAACCACGGTGCGGAGACACACGTCGGCAGCGACGGCTGGTTCACGCCGGCAGCCAAAGACGACAAGGCCGTCTCTTTCCGCGAGCAGTGATAGTTTTTCTTTATGTTGTTGTTTTTATGGATCTTTTGTTGTGTAAAAACATACTATTTGTTATGCAAGTCGCCTAACTTGGGTCAGTCTACCATTTCAGGCGGTTGGTTGAATATCCTACATCTCCTAACCCTTCTTTCCTTCTTCCTCACCTCTTCTTCTTCCCCAACAGACCACCGCACGGGCCGTACGGATACTCCGGTTGGATAAACATACTCTATGAACGAAAATTATGTGTCAGCGATAGGATGGCCGAGTTTGGTTTATTCACACACGACAACATGTGTCAGTGAGGGTGCGATCCCTTGGTTGGGTTTGCGGCGTGCAGGAGCGACTGTGTGAGGGTGCGGTGCGACCGCGGCGTGTAGTAGCGACCGTGTGAGGGTGCGGTGCAACCGCGACAGCCGTGTGCAAGTGTACCTCCTTCTCATTTTGAAAACTTCAGGCAAGCTTGGCAAAAATGTGTGGCGAAGTTTGGCAATGCAAGGCCAAGACCCAAACAGGATAAGTACGTACGTACTAGGAGTAGTAGTGTTAAAAAAGAAAGGCGGGGTTTTCCTTCGATACAAATCCTCATTTCACGTGTCAATTAATGCGTATTTTTTTCTCGAAAGACCAAAGAGCTAACCATCTCACTCCTCATCGCTTGATTAATGCAGCGCCATGCAAACGAACCTTCTCACTTCCGCATGCATGCAGGGGATATTAATGTCCTTGGTTGCTAACACCATCAATTTTGCCTCGATTAGTGTTAGTGGCCCTTAGCAAATTGTAATTTTGATATACTGGCCTTGTGTACAAAAAAATGGAGGTAGTAACTATATTTGAATTCCTTGCCCATTGCGGTGACGTCTATGATTTTTTTTGTGGTTTGGCGAAGTGTGTTCGACGTAGAACACCATTGAGGGAGACCACGGTAAGTCGTTCGCAAGTGCCGCCTGCAAGCCGAGACAACCGCCTTATTTGCATCCAGGAAGTCCTTTACTAGTACTACTACTAGGAGTACTAGTGTAGTGAGATGGTTTCTCGAAGAAGACAATGGAGAAGCGGAGTCAGCGAAGAGTGAAATGATGGTTGCTTCATCCGTGCTTTGTGATTTCACGCCTCACTACTTTGTGATTTGTGATAGAAGGGACAGGGGAGTAGACTCTGTGCTCTATACTATACTACATGCGTCCAAGCATGGGAGAAAGAGGAGAGACGTTGCATTTTTCTATTCCTTCAATCAATCAATCAGGGAGCTTCGGTTCCATCTTTTTGGCTTTGGCAACACCGTCCATAATGGTTCCCACGATGCCAAAAGCTATTTTCACATTTGGCTACACATTGTGGATGCCCTTAACCGTACCACTTGGTTTTGCTCCTGTGTGCTATCTATACAAATCTGAATTATATTGATCTAAAAAATTATAGAATCAAAGATTAGTAAAAAGGAGGTGATTTTGCCGTGCGGATGGCGGGGGAGGTTTCTTATTTTCGGAGGACGTTGTCCTGGCGGTTTGCTAACATGCAGTCCCATGTGTCAGTGCTTTACCAAGCTGATCCGCGTCCCACATGAGGCAGAACAATGGCAGAAGCAACACGTGGTTAAGTTGAAGAAGACGAGGGAGAAGTGGATTCAGCAATGAGTGAAATGATGGTTGCTTCGTCCCTCCAACTTCTTTTTTAGCATTATTACTTCGTCCCTCCAACTTAACTGCGGGAAAGGTGCAGCTTTGTGATTTGATGCCTCATTGCTCATTACTACGCCGACGCCATGACTGGGGTGCTTCACCCCGGCTGCTCTACACTGTATTCTGGTATGGCATGTGGACCCGGTAGCTTGATGTCCCACATGTCGGCGAAAGGGAATAGAAGATTTATGAAAGCGAGCGCTCCACTCTTACGATGGAGGAGTAGACGACACGACGGCCCAATGAACTGTCACTTGTACTGTATAGTACTATAGTTTTGCTGTTTCACACGATCCATCGATACAAACCCGATTAAACAGGAAAGGGCGGGATTTTTCCTGCGTGGTAGATGATACTGGCCATACATTTCAAAGGCAATTTTAATGTATGCAAACTGAATAATTATAAGTAACGATATGATATCTAGTAAAACTAAAAACACATATGATTTATTGTGTTAGAGTGTAGTAGTAGTGCTGTATTGCATAGTTGTTAGATGTAACATGCAAGAACGTGTAGGAATGTAGTTTTGGAGGGCCTACAGAGAGAAAAGCGTAATACGGTCACCGAACTTCAGAATAAGCTGATTACGGCCACTATATACGTTTTGCGGTGATTATCCGGTCACTTGCTCACAATTCAGCATCGGATTGCACTCTATTGACCGGCCAAATAGTCTGCATGGCACCATGTTGACTAGTTAAATTGACCACGTTCCTTGTGGGTCCCACCTGTCAGTTCGCATAGGGAAAAGGTCAGATAAACACAAATTTTCGCAGGCGCGACAAGGCTCCAACCTGTGCGCGGGAATCACCTGGTTGTGTATGTGTCTGTCAGGGCCTGATGTGTGCACATGCACGTGTAGGTTGAGCACTTGAGCGTGAGAGTGTGTGTTGGTCGTGTGGTGTACTGGTGTGTGCATGCATGCGTGCGTGTGAGTGTTGCGTGCATGCGTGGCTGCGTGTGTATGTGTGAGTGTTGCGTGCGTGCGTGGGTGCATGTGTTTGTGTGAGTGTTGCTTGAATGGAGTTCGTGTGCACGCGTGCGTGTGTGTATAATCACCACTCCAGCTCCTGTGTGTTAAAACAGACGGCTCAGCATACCAATACAAGGCCACCTTGTCTGCCGTGCCTGCGGTCATGACTTCGAACCATCGTCAAAATATTTTGTTGTTGTTTGTTTTCATTCTTACTAGCAAGATGCCCGTGCGTTGCACGTAACATCAAGATGCATTTGTATTTCTTGTTCATCTTGTGAGAGAAAAGGATGAACGAGGGAAGGCCTTATTTGCAAATGTGGGAGGTGTGTGGGTACCTTTTTGCAAAATTGCCATAGTTTCTTTCCTATCCGTTAGATATAAATCAGACGGTCTATATTGTAGGATGGCAGGCACACCATCATCACCAACTCTGTTTTTATAAGAGTGTATTTTATGTATTATTTTATAATAGTGTAGATGTAGAGTAGATACAAGTCGACTGGTGGGCGCGATGTTAGTGAGATAATGTGATGCAACACTAGAGGTGCCACGTGGAGCGTTTAACTGGTCAACTAGTCATGCCATGAGCAAATACAAAGTTGTACGGTGAGCCTATGACTGTATAATAACCACTAAACGTAAACGGTGACCATAATGAGTGGATTATGAAGTCCAATGTATATATCGTGCTTTCGCTTCAATTATAATGATCGTCGTTGCATATATCGCGAGAGAAAGATGAAACACGCGTGAATTTTCTGGGGGCTTAGTTTCAGAGGACCTGGAGATAGTTTTG
>NC_057810.1:474763995-474784067 GCF_018294505.1 Triticum aestivum | reverse complement strand
GGAGACGAATATGACGTCACGACAAGAGATTCCATTCCCTTGAGTGTGTATATGCATGGGGGGAGGGAATAGAGGCACCAAGAGAAATTTTCTGTGTGTGTGGGGTTTGTGTTGGTATGTGTGGGTGTGAGAAGATAATGAGACGTGGGGGCAGAGGGTGTGTCACCGCGTGAGGTCCGGTAGGTTGAGGTGAGGCCCTTCGTTCGGTTCCGTTCTGCGCCACATTGGTCGGCCCATGACACATTTAGGAAGACCCATGGATGACTAGTCATACAAGACAAAGATAGCAGAATTGTGAAGGACTCTGTGTCCACTGACAAAGCCGACTAGGATTTGTAACCCTAGGTTCTCGGACTAAGGTAACCCCTTCATCTCTGATATTACTATTCATCCAACCTAACTTTAAGGGGCATCCTACAGAATGCTCTACTAGAATCATACTCGTTGATTAGGAAGAGAGGTGTGAGATAATGCGTGAGAGACATGCATAAAGATAATGTGCGTACATGAGACACGTAGGCAGGTCCATGTATATAGAAAGGGTTGATGAGGATTGTGCGTGTGTATGTTTGCAAGAGGAAGAGTGCTTGTGATAAAGGTTAGTGAAAACAATTGTAAATTGTTATGAGAGGGAGGGAGGGTTATATCTAGAGCATGTGTGCAAGAAAGACACCTCGGGAGAGAGTGTGTGAGCATGTGTGAGAGACCACCGATGGAGAGTGAAACTACACGTAAAAGACTGCTCTACACATTGATTAAAGATATAAACTGTATCCAAATATTAGGATGGGATCATGATATTTGCAATTCGCGTAAGGAGCGGTCATTGATCCATCAGACATCTAGATTCTATCGAATTTGAGCATGTCTATGTTATTATTCGACACAATTGATCCACATAGTTAGTATTTTGAACTCCAGACAATGCATTGCTTTAGCAATCTAATATAAGTGTGAGTATAGTTCATGTTGTGTGTGTAAAGCACATTATACATACGAAAGTTACAGAATGGACATTTATAAATAGCTACCTATGAACTAGCATACATTGGAATTCAACCTAAGGTGGTTTAAAAAAATCGAATTCAACATGAAGTCCATTCAATTATTTGAATTTGATATCATGGCATTTGTAAACCATACCTAAACTATGGGGGTACCAATCTTTGCTCTGATTTTGTACATAATAGCATATGTAGTCGTGTACAAAATAGATTCAAATTTAGCTCCTCCATTCCAAAATAATCGTAGTTATAGGATTTTCAAGTGTCAAAATTTCAAAAGGAAGCGGATAATTTAATGAGGTTTTCAAACATACAAGGTCAAATATAACGTTGTCTATTTAGGTCAATCCTCATAGTTCAAGAGTACTCTAAACGTGAATGCTTGTGTTTCAAAATTTCGAACGAAGCGCCAAAAGAGCCTCTACTCGCCCGAAACCGCGTTAGACCAATGTTTGGTAGTACAAGTAAATTACTTTTCTAATAACTCCGACCTGGGAAACCTACCGACCTGACGTCCAAAGGTCTAAACTGGGGTAGGTTTGTAGCTTGATCTAGACGCCACACAACCGCCTTCGAAGAACATTCATACACAATGGTCGCATAAGCACACATGCGCGCGGCTGAAATCGCTCCCGCCCACTATTTGGGACACCTGGGATTACCATCCTACCCCCGACCCGCAGTAGGTCCGAAATTTAAGAGGGGGGGGGACAAAGTTTGTACTTTCCCCAAATTTCAAACAAGCGCGTCCCATCTTCTGTTCAAAAAGGCCAAAAACAAGCGCGTCCCAGACCGAAACATGGTTCCCCCCCACCCGCCTGATTCCCCATTCATACTCCATGGGCGCCAAAACTACCTCTCCACCAGCCGCGCAACCCCAGCGTCCTCCATCTGCCACCCCATCCCACCCATCAACCGCCGCCCTCCTCCATCACGCCAGAGCCGATACCCCGACGTCGTCGTCCACCGCAACCTCAACCGCAACGCCCTCCACGGCTAGTAGTTGAAGCCGATGCCGAGCCATCCGTACCCGAGCTAGTTCAACCACGCCGTCTTGCGCCTCACCGCTGTCGCTCCAACTTCGCCACCCTCCACCGCACCAGAGCTGTTCCTGCTACGCCGTCCTTCGCCGCCTTAGATCTGCTTCCCCTCCGCCGACATACAACCATGGAAACACAGTCAACAATTTGGCCATGGGTTCGTCCAAGCCTGCACCCTCCAGAACATCGGTTTCCCCGGTAAAAACAAGAAGATCGGTGCGACATGTGGAGGTGACCACACCGGCAACTGAAGAAGGTACTCCTCTTCCCTTATTTGTGCAAATCTTACGTCTCTGCTTGCACGGTATTCATCCCATAGAAGGCACTAGTTGAAAGCTTCTTCTTGATACTAGATGTTCCTAGTAACTCGTGATGCATAAGGTTTCTCCTCATATACTATTTCACCTTAGCTAGAGGTCCGTCGCCCCCCTGAATTTCAATTTCTGGCCAGTTGATTCCCAATTAACGGAAGCATTCCCCGGCGTAACAGGCGCTAGTACGACTATTATGCCGGGGAAGCAGCGCCTTGGTGTTTATCTTAGGTGCGTCTGCGGCCTAGAGCTACTGGCGCCCGATCTGGAGGTCGGCCGGGATTAAAGGGATGGCTTGGGGGCGCTGCCAAGCACGACGGTGGTGTGAGGTCGATGGGAGGGTAGGGCGGCGGAGGCACGGGTCTGGGCCGGTGGTCGCTGGCGGTTCGAGAAAGATCGTCAATAGTGACTGGCGGGAGGTAGAGGAAGGCTATCTGCCCGTTCCTTATAGATCGAACGATTCATTAAAAAATCAACTGACCTATTTATTTTCAGTCGACTGTTATCTTAGATATGACAACATGTGGTGGTGTGCTAGAGGAGTACCTACATTTCCTGTGCTCATATATTACAAAATCATACTGAGTAGAATCTAATTTTGTTTGCCATGCAATGTTGTAGAGCTATCATATGTCTCTTGTCATTTATTTTTCAGCCACCTGCTATCTGCTACTTTTACAGTGCACTAGTTCTGCACACACTTCACCCATACTCTCACTATTGTGTTTTTATGCAAGGGTATTTCAGACTCTCCTGCCGAAAGAGAAGCAGCAAAGAAAAGAGAGAAGTTGCTCCAGCTTCGTATGCTGGTAGGCAAGACACATTACCGCGCTATAAAGGGTGCAGTGTCAGCAGATGGAGACGGTAAACGTTGCTCTGGAGTTGATGACCTCGCTCGCAATGAACCACCATCCCAGGTGCTTGCTTTAACTTCGCGGTGTCATATGTGGTTGCATGTTCCATATGGTGTCTAGCTTGTATTCGAAAGGCCGAAGTCCGTCTTTATTAAGATAAGGAAATATATTTTTTACATGAACCACCATCCCGTGAGCACCAGAAGACAAATAGCTAGTCAGGGCACTGGCCGAGCCAATGACAAGCCCAGCAAAGACAGGCATCACCTGGAAGCCAACTAAAAATCCACGATGGTGGCGAAGCAGCCCGCCTCCCACCAGGCTCTCAGGTCCTAGATGATCATGTTCACCACTCCAGCCGGATGTGTAGCTTGTATTGCTTCCAATTTGGTTAAATTGCATCTGCTTAGCTTACACATTATACCTTTGAATATGACATGCCTGTCTGTTTTTGGTACATACTAGTACATCTGTGTATTAACCATGTTCTTACATCAAACTAATGTTCTTGTGTATCCCTCATCAATCACTTATGACAAGGCAGGCAGGCAAGGGGACTACTCCTCATTTAAAGAATGCAGCGTCAGCCTCCCGACATGATTCTCAAGAAACAGAAATGCTAGATGAAGATAGTGAACGTAGCTCTGTAGTTGATTACAGAATTTCCCCTACACTAGCATCGCAGGTGCTTGCTCTAACTTGGCAGCGTGATATGTGGTTGCATGTTGCATATGGTGTCTAGATTGTAATTCTTCCAATCTGGTTAAACTGCATGTGCTAGTCTGCTTAGCTTATACTCCTGTAAATGTGACATTATACCTGTTAATGTGACATGCCTTCCTGTATTTAGTACATAGTACATCTGTCTATTAAGCATGTCCTTACATAATACTATTGTTTTTTTGTATCCCACATCAATCAATATGATGAGACACCTTTAGTATATGCAGTGCGATATTGGTTGCATCTTTCATATGATTTATAGCATGCGCTGCTTCTAATTTGTTGAAATTCCATTTATGATGGGATGCTTTTAACTTGGTAGAGTCATATTGGTTGCATCTTTCATGTGGTGTCTAGCTTGCATTGCTTCTTATTTGCTGGAATGGTTTCTGCTTAGTTTACACAAACAGTTGTGAACATGCCATGACGTCCTGTTTTTCATACATATTCCATCCTGGTATCATGTGTTTGCCTTACATCAAAGTAGTAATTGTCAGTATCATGCATGAATGAGTTCTGAAGAGAGAATTTTATTGCTTTTTCTTGTCGGTTTTACTTGACAATTCAAAATCAGTAAAGCAGAAGGAAGTTAGCAAGGCAGCGGATAAACGTGCTCCTTCCAAACAGAGGGCCTCTACAGTTTCTACTCCTCCACACCCCCAAGATGATTTCCAAGACAACACATGCATATACACTCAACAAAGCTGTGTTTATGATGAGCACGTCTCCCCTAGTGCAGCATCACTGGTGCTCCCTCTAACTTGGCACTGTTATATGTGGTTGCATGTTATTTGTGATGTCTAGCTTGTATTGCTTCTAATTTTTGTTAAATTCCATTTGCTTACTTTACAGATTATACTTGAATAAGACACATGTTCCTGTTTCTAGAACATACAATATCTGTCTATCACACCATGTTCTTACATCAAATTACTACTGTTGTGTAACCTGCAACAATCACTTATCATAAGACACGTTTGACTTCGGAGTGTGATATAGGTTACATCTCACATTCTTTTCTAGCTTGTACTACTAATTTGTTGAAATGGCACTTATGATGAGACAGTTTTAACTTGGTAGAGTGATATTCGTTGTATCTTTCATATGGTGTCTAGCTTTCATTGCTTCTAATTTGTTGAAATGCCTTCTCCTTAATTTACACATCATAAGCTATGAATATGCAATGCTGTGAATATGCAATGGCACTAATGACGAGAGACCTCTAACATGGTAGTGTGATGTTGTTTGCATCTTGCATATGATTTATTTGTTGTACTGCTTCACATTTGTTTAAACGCCATTTATGCTGAGACACTGTGAACTTGGCAGAGCGATATTTGTAGCATCTTTCATATGGTGTCTACCTTCCATTGCATTGCTTCTAATTTGGTGAAATGTCTTCTTCTTAGTTTACATATCATAGTTTTGGTTATCTCTTCCGTCCTATTTTTCATACATATTACATCCTCCTATCATGTGGTTGTCTAACATCAAAGTTCAGTTCGTCTGCATCACGCATCAATTTGTTCTGAAGAACTAAATTTTTATTCATTTTTCTTGTCGGCTTGACTTAACATGGCATAGAGAAAGAGGAAGAAACACAGAATGGCAGGGAATGAGAAGCGGATGAATCCCGCAGATTCTGCTGGCACTGATGGTGCAATAGAAGGTGAAAGTCCAGCAGAAAATTCTACAAACACGACATCCCATGCTACACGAGCTGCGAAAAAAGCCAAACAGAAACAAATAGCTGCCCCCAAACAAGCAGAGATAGCCCTAGTTCTTGCAACACCTACCAGAGTACTACCAGCTGCACGACATACTCGTGTGTCAACTGAGCTAGCAGCACATTCCCAAGCTCCCTTGCCACCTGACACTACTTCCCAAGCACTCTTGACACAAGACGAGTTGGCAATATCAGATGAACCTTGTGAGCTTCAACAACAAGAAGGTAGTTGCTGGAGTCAAGTTACAGTTGCATGCTTCTTTATATGTAGTCTCACAGTTTGATGTACACTAACACTTCCTATGTTCGTTGTTGGACTAGCACCTAGGCGCAAGAGGAAACAAACATCAGGGATAATGCTCGATAGGTTAACTAAATCTAGAGGAGGAAGAATGGAGATCCGTTTTGAGGCAGGTTTAAAAAGGCCACATGATGCTACAGAGTCAGCCAAGTTAGTATGAGAGGCAATGGTTGCCGTTAGGTGTCATGTACGTATCCTCCCAACATGGATTCAGTACAGGAATGACAAATACGATACCTAGTTCAACACCTTCCTCGACCATTTATCTATAAGTATGGTTATGTATGGAAACTAGTAATATCGTCTTGCTCTGTCCCATACTTTCTAGGTTGCTGATAATGAGACTCCCATAATTTTCAACATATGAGGTTCAAGTTGGATAGCCAAGATGATGCAACCAGACAAGCTTGGACCCATGTTTTCAAGTCTGCTCTGCGACAGTATCGGTATAACTTGAGGAAAACTCACTTTGAAGGCAAGGCTAACAGTGAACTTTCCCAAACATCTCCAGTGGAAAATATATCGGATGAAGACTGCAGGGGCCTTGTTAAACACTGGTCTGATCCGAAGTATCATGTACATTATATATATGTGATCAGATCACATGTTGAAGTCCTATTGACGCATGTGCCACACAAATCTATCTTCTTGTAGGTGAACTGTTCAAAGAACAAGGCCATCCGTACAAAAGTGAAATTCCAACAGACGACATA
The DNA here is from genome assembly GCF_018294505.1 of Triticum aestivum. NCBI lineage: Eukaryota > Viridiplantae > Streptophyta > Magnoliopsida > Poales > Poaceae > Triticum > Triticum aestivum. The sequence continues at coordinate 474,777,395 of NC_057810.1, read as the reverse complement.
ATCTTGTAGCTATATTGCACACTGCGAGGCTCTTGTAATTAGCTGTTGTTTCACTCTTTTCACTGTACCATATTATCAGATCTATATTGACTTATTCGAAATGCAGAGGAAAGCCCGCAAGGACCAAAAAGTACCTGAACCAAATGCTGTGGAAATCTTCAAGGACTATCACACCAGCAAGAAGAAGGGAATGACTACACCAGTCAAAGCCGCTGTTGTAGGTCCTTAATCCTCATGCCTTTTAACTATACTTACTCTGACTTGTGCCTTGAACTGCATGGTTTGCAGCAAATGTCTATTACTCTTTTCAATTTTATACACAATTGTCTTAGCGTATCATTGCACCTTACAAGGTCTAAAAGGGTGGAGTGATGTTCCTTTGATCTTGACCCGTAATCTAGTTCCGTGCTGGACTTGCCCACACAATGTTACAATTGCCTGTTTGTCTGTTCTCAGTTGTTTTGTGATATGAATGATGTCATACTATGCTTACCGTATTATAAACTTCGTCTCTTTATCCTTAGCCCTCAATACAATGTGAAGAAATAGACAATACATTAGCGATGGTACATGGTCATATGTTTGGAACCTTGTTTTATTATGTACTTTGCAATAAAATACAACTAATATTTTACATGGGTTCACCAGAATAAGTTTTGTATATAGACCAAAGCTATTTTGTTTGGTTTTGCTGCCTCCTTAATATCTTCTGTTCTGGTACTACTAATGTAAAACCTCAACTTTTTAGCGAGCTATGGAAAAAATGGTGGAATCGCCACCTTCTGAAGGTGGCGAGGCAACTATAACCGCAATGTCAGCTCTTGCTGCAGTGGGTCAGTACCTATCCACTAATAGTGCCAAAAGCACGTTCCTGCGTAATACTGGGTTGGTTGTTAAGGCAATATCGTCCAAACTGCCTCATGATCAAGATATGCAAGCTCAAAGCAATGTTGTATCTGCGCTCCAGACACAAGTCCATTCCCTAACAGAGGCCCTTTGTGAAACAAGGAGAAACATTGCTCAATGTCGTCAAGATATGCATGGTTTTGAAACCAGACTATCAGACATTTGCTATGTTGTTCAGGAGCCTAGGGGAAATGAAGGCGAGGGTTATGGTGCTCCATCAGACAATGCAACATGAAAACATAACAGTCAGGTCAAATGAACCGAGCTTCTGAACTTCGGGTGGTGCATTTATCTGCTAGATTGTTAAGTTTTATGCCAACCTTCCTTTTGTTATATAGTTGTAATTTGTTTTGGTGCGATACAAAATTTATTCTTAGCGTGTAGCCACCGGCTGAAGAAAACTGCAAGCCATTTTTGTATAGTGTAGGGTGTTCCCTATATTTGCACTGATGGTGATCTTTGATGCCAAGTGGATGTAATTTGTGCAATCGCCTTAATAGCCTAGCATTAGTTTCGGCCTTATTTATTTCCCAGTCTTCTTTTTCCCTAGTTTGCTAGTGGCCGCAACTACCCATGGGCCATATATGGGCCGTAGGATCCATGGGTCTCCTACGGGCCGTTGATAAATGGGCCTGTAATTGGTGGGCCTCGGGCCGTCGATAAATGGGCCTATAATCGGTGGGCCTCGGGCCGTCAGATAAATGGGTCTACATGGGCCATAATCGGGCGTAATTGGTATCGGCCGAGCACGGTAACGGCTCGTTAACAGGCCGTAAGACTGCAAAAGCTTAAGTCTGTCAGAGGCATAATGGGTCATAAATGGGCCAGAATATAGGACGGGCTGGCCAGAAACGAGCCGACTCTTGCCATGGGCCGAATTTGTCCCATTAGGGTAACAGGCCCGTAACGGGTCGACTCTTGCCATGGGCCGATTGGCCCATTTGGGGAACATGCCAGTAACGGGCCGACTTTTGCCATGGGCCGAATTTGGCCCGTCAGGGGAACAGGCTAGTAACGGGCCGGAAGTAATCGAGGGCCGAAAAGGAGCCCAAGAACGTATGGGCCGTCAATAGGCCGAAAGCTAACACGGGCTGGAAACGGCCCATGTAAATCACGGCCCGTTAACGGGTACAAAGAAAATTGATGTTCATTATGGGCTAGAGTCATCGTGGGCCTGTAAAGGGCCGAAAGATACGAAGGCCTCATATGGGCCAAAAGACATCATGGGCCATACATGGGCCGAAAGTGAAATGGGCTGGTGTTATATTCGACGGCCCACATGACGTTGTTGGGCCAATTTCCTTTAGTGCCTAACGGGCCATGAGTTAATGGGCCGTAAAATGGGCTATTTGCGAAGAGACCGTTAACAGGCTTTTCATGGGCCAGCCCGTTAACTTTTGACCAAGTCAAACGGGCCGGCTTTGTAAGCTAAATGGGCCAGTGGTGGGCTGTGGCACGTGTCGACATATCATAGGCGCCTATCTGACCCACTGACGAGCTGACATGTGTTTCGTCCGGCCAATAAGAATTTTACACGTGGAAATTTCCCATTGGTCGGGGCTGTTAACGGGTTATCGGATCCAAAACCCGACCCGATAGCTTAACGGCGTTCCGTTACGGTGGATGCCACGTGTCGGTCACCCTTGACGAAAGCACTTCTGTGACACATGATTTATCGTCATGGAAGTGGACACTTCCGTGATGATAATTTTGGTAATGTCATGCAACACTTCTACGACAGCACAGGTATGACTATCTTGATTCTGTCATAAATTTGTCATGGATGTACATGCATGACAAAAAACGCGACCTACTATGACAAACACGTATCATCACAGAAGTGTATTTTTTTTGTAGTGCAGTAGTGAAACCTGGGTTCGGCCTTGCAGTGGGGACTGAACCTGCCGATAGCAAGGCGTCTGACCGGCCCAGGGTGCATGGCGAGGACGTGTGACAATGTGTACAGGCGTTGCTTCTCCCCGCTGTAGAACTCGAGGTCGACGATGAGGTCTAGGGGGTGGAGTGCCAGAGCGAGCGCCACCGCGGCAAGAGGACAGTGGTCTGCACGCCATATTTGATGGGGAGGTGGGATAAGATGGTTACCAACATCTCGTCGGGGAGGCTGCTGATGAAGTCCATGTTCATCGGAGGCTCTTGCGGTTCTGGCTCGACCCGCACCCGCTTGTTGGCCGGCTCATCGTCCATCTCGCAGCAGGAGGCGATCCTCGGCGGCGGTGCTTGTGGATGAGAATGGAGGACCGTCCTACGTACCTTCCCGAGGCGGACGAAACAAAAGTCCAAAACTAGCAATAAATTGCAGCGCTCGTGGCGTGCGCGGCGGACTACTCACAGTCGTCCTGTCTAATCAGACAATTGCCCGCATTAGCAAAAGGTTAGTTGAACGCCCATGGTTGGACTAATACGACTGTTTGCGATAATAACGTGGTGGCTATTTGTTAAAAATGCCTAGGAAAATCAATGTATAAAAAGGCGAAATCAACCCTGAATAATTTCATATGTTTAGCACAGTTGCATGTTGCCTCTGTAAAATAAATCAAGGTGGGAAGATATAGCGTATGTCATTTCGCACACAGATCATGTGACCAAGTTCCCTCTCAGAACCATGAGGCTTGTTGATAGAAGCTTCGGTTTGTATGAAAGAAAATATGGGTCAAAGCCAAGTTGAAAGGGAAGCAATATCTAACCCCAGCTTATAGAAGGTACGAATCCAGGTTGAACAGGACAATAACAACTAACTCAACCAAAGTTTTCGGCAGTCACAATCAAATGGATCGGTCTGATCCATAAAATCAAGATCCTGGGCCAGAAAATCTACTGGTACATGAAGACAAGTTGTTGTAAATAGAAGCTGAGCATGTTCAGAAGCCCTTTTGTCCACCTGAAACTTCTTTTTATGTTGTTCAACGTTTCCATCCATGAGAAAGTTTTTGTTAAAAAACTCAATCCTCATGGACAATAGTACTCTCGCATTCAACAGGAAGAATGTGACAAAGCTAGTGTTTGCATGGTTGGATGCATATCCTTCCAGCGTTATTTTCCTCAAACGAATGTCATGAGAACTGAGAAAATCCTGGTGCTTCTTATGCCACCGATTGGTTATACCTTTTTGACCATGTCATTTAGCCTAAATAGACACGAAGAATGAAAGTAGTTAATGTCTAAAAAAGTACAACTTAACAGTTAGTTCTAGTAAAGTATATCAATGCTTGATATCATCACCTCTATATACAAATTCTCTAGACATGGAAAGCATCGCAGCAAGCCGATAATCATCTTCAGATCAAAACACCACATACTGATATGTAAGGTCTTGGGAGAATCTAGCACCATCGATAGGGTACCCATGGACAAACTCTTCACTGAGCATAGAACATAATATTAGTACCAAAACCATACTCCAAGATTATATAAAACTTATGCGCATAAATGAAAAATGCAGCTTATGATTACAGAATTGTTGATGATATAAAACTTATGCACACAAATAAAAAATGAAGCTTATGATTACAAAAGTGTTGGTGATAATATATAGTACCTAAATAAGTGTGGAGCCAACCACCATCTTGTAACCTTCAAACGGATCAGGAATTACACCCAATGTCTCCAATTTAGGTCCAGAGACCACTATTATTTGTGAAGGTGCATAATGATAATTAAGGAGCAACCTTTGGAGTGAAGGGGCGTCTTTGATGATGAGCTCCTCTCCTTTAAAGAAAATTCCAATGCTTACAAGGTGAGGTGACTTTATTTGGATATAATGGATACAAATTTCTTTTCCAAAACCAAGCATCAAGAGCTGCAGGGCAGGGTAGCACGAGTGGATGATTCTGTGTAGTGAGGCCTTCGACAGATCGACCACCACAAGCGCGAGATTTTTTAGAAGTGGGAGTCGAAGCATTTGTACCAGATTGTCTGGTAGATGACACCGGGCCAGGGTGGCAGTGTGGAGATAGGAGGAAAACCATGAGATGGACATTGGTGGTGAGGGCACAACTACAACGCTTGGTGGAAAGTTATTTGCACAGTAATGGTAGAGCTCAAGATGTTGGAGTTTTTCGAATTGACGGGATGTCAGGAAGGCGTCCACCGTGCAGAGTATATGCAGCATGCAGCATGTCAGGATGCATAGGCATTGAATGGAGCCCTGGTGGGAGGAGATGATGGCTCTGTGGAGTTCAAAATCATGAATGACATATAGACGACGACAATCGATATTAAGAGGCGCGGCGCGCCATAGAGTGTGCCACCAAGATGCGAGGACCTATGTGCGGCAGCCATCCTTGGCGGGGAGAAGGAAGATGATCTCCCCAAGGATGGCGTCCAAGAGATCACTGATGCGGTCCGCCCGATATTCTACGGGTTCTTCGGATCCAGGGACATGGCCGCTTCTGGCCGCGCTGCCGGGCACATGATCTATAGCCGCCGGCGCCGCTGGCCGGAGCCTCATCTGTGTACATAGCAATCTGGAAAAAAGGCTGAAACATAAATGTAGGACATTCAAAATCAATTCTCAAGATCTGGAACAAAAAAAAAGGCACAACCATATAAGTAGGACATTCAAAATCATTTCTCAAGATGTGGCTATGAATTATTTGCACGCACGCTAACCCTAGTTAGATTATTAGCAAAAAAATCATTTGTACAGAACAAACAATTAATCACTAACCATAGATACCATTCAAACAATCAATACACTAAATGGATCTAACGAATCTTACTCTGATTTCATGGACTGGGTGAACATAACCAAGGATTTTTATTCCCGACAAAAGGGGCGGGGGAGGGGGAGGGGGGAGGGGGATTAACCGGTTTTCCGTCGGAGCCGGAGTCATTGCCGGAGTAGTTGCGGACCTCCGGCTCCGGCTGGGGAGGCACAATGATGACGACAAAGTCAAGGTCGCTTTGCTGCCCGCGCGAGACCTCACTGGGGGCAACAACAACCTCTGCGTCCGTCTTCATGCGTTGCACGGGTGCTTCACCATCCCCGGCGTCGCCACTCCCATCGATGGTGCACTTCAGCAAAATCCTAATACACTCCATGCGATGGTAACAATTCTGGACGAGGTGTGCGGCTGCCTATTATGACCAGCAGATCGGGCGCGCCATTAATATGGAGAAGTGGGAGCAAGGTGGGCGGTAGTCAAAGGCTGTCTCGCCTCTTGGTGAGCCTGCGCAGCGGACTGCCGGCATGCCTACCGTCATTTCACACAGCTACTAGCACGCCCCATGGTGAGTGCGTAGCGAACACACGCATGCCTCAGCCTCCAGGTCTGCCTGCACGGTGGACTGCCAACCTACGTCTCATCAACTCACGCATGCTCATACGATACACGGGACGCGTGCGCGGCACATATTATATTGATTTTTTCCTTTTTGATGATTAATTATGCCGCTTTATTTTGCTTAACCGAAGCACGACACGTACATTGTTGGTCTAATGCACACGGTTCGAATAAAGTCCATTTGCGATATTGGTTGATAATTATTGTTAATTTCCTGTCTGTAAGAGGATTATATCAAAACTTGTCTCAAATTCGAAAAAAGTATCATAGTCTATTGGTGTCCATATGACACCACGATAAGTTTCATTAATTTCAACTTAGTTTCGGATTTATTGGATTTTAAAATCAAGATTCTCGATGTTAGAAATTTCTTGCATGGGGACTAAACATGCACCCAGGTGTTGTGGGAACGGATCTGACAGTAGAGGTTAGGGGTATGAAGGAGAGGGAAGAGCCTAGCTACGGCTAGATTGTACACTCAGATTAATGAGTTCAGGCCCCTCTCAGAGGAGGTAATAGCCCTATGTCTTGGTGCTGCGGGAGCTTTGTTTGTTTGGAGTATTGAGTTACAGGGGGTGTGAACCCTTGTGTAGGAGCAGAGTGGCGGCTTATAAAGAGTCCGCTGACCCCTCGTCCGCCTCCATTATGCAAGGGTTCAATGAGACAGTAAATGTGTGAGCGTTACTAGTAACACGTATACTTAATGTTCTTTACAACGATGAACTGATTGCCTGACCGTTGCCATCCTCGAGTGGCTCTAGGTCTTCTACTGTCGAGTGAAATAAGGATGGTCGAGTGGTGAAAAAATAGCCGAGTGGATCTTCTATCAAGTGACTTATATGCTGCGGTCATTCTAGTTGACATCTCCTTTGTAACTTTGTAATGCTGGGATTCCTTTATGTAGTGTCCTTGGGTAGGGCATGTAGGTCAAGCCTAGGACCCTATCCTAGGTACATGTCATCATCATTAGCCCCCTAATGGACCGGGGTTCGAGTGGGAAAGGATAGAAGTTGATTTCGACCAAACTTAATGCTCCAGAGACATTTTTCGCAGGTCTGTAGGTTCATGATCTGCCAAGTCCTTTATCAATTGCCTCGAACCATTCTGGCTTGTTAAGTGTCCGAGTGAAACAAGCTGTGGGTCATGGAGTGCCGGATCCGAGCCGAATGAATGCGGATATCTCTGACGCGGTCGATTGCTCTACCAGACCCCGGATTTCACAGGATTCAAAAATTGGGAGAAGTGCGCGGGGCGGCTGCAGCGTGGTAAGTGGGGCAAGTGGGGAGGGACTTCTCAGTTTTCGCTCCCCCTTTATCGCCACATATCAATCAAGCGCCGGTGTGGGATGCGCTGAGATCTCGCTGGCCCACAGGTCAATGACTCGGGCGTACGGGTATAAGGGATAATGCAACCGAGGTGTGCAACAGTACTCTCCACTTTTCCCCTTTCTCCCTTGTCTCTACGCCTCTTCCGCCGCTATGCCGCGCTGTCCCACTCACTCTGAAGACCAGCGTGGTGATGGTGAAGGACAAGACGACGAAGCTGGAGCGCGCCAAAAAGGTGGCCAAGGGGAAGAAAGCGTCGAGCTCTCGGCCCACTCTGTCGCCAGGCTGGATCCAGGGCGACTGGCTGCCCTCGACGGTCACAGCAAACGACCTCGAGTTGCTCACCGCTGACGGCTAGCTAGCCCCTGGTTCTTGGAGGCTGCCGGAGGGGGAGGAAGAGTCGGCATCACGCCCTGAAGAATGGCTTCTTCTCCTCACTCACGTGGAGAGAGGTTTATCTCTGCCCCCTCATCCATTTTTCCGCGGTTTCTTGAACTTCTTTGGTGCAAAAATCCACCACCTCCCTCCGAATGCCATATCATACCTTGTTGCCTTCGTCTCAATGTGCGAAAATTTCTTGGGTTGTCGCCCCCACTGGGGGTTGTTCAAACACATCTTCACATGCCGCTCTCAGTCGGTTAAGAAAGCAAATTCGAGTGACGCGAGGACCCACGTGATCCAGTTGTGTGGGGGCTTAGGCGTTCTGATGAGAGGTAGGAGTGATTTCCCTTCCATGACCTTCCCCGAGTCAGTTAGAGGTTGGCAGTCAACCTGGTTTTACTGCCACAATGTTCCGATCCCTGGCTCGTCGAGTGGTCTTCATCCCTTCTCGTCGGCAAGACAGAGTGCCCCTTGTTCGCTGACTGTGGATGGAGAGGAGAAGGCCGAGGTGGGGATCCTGGTAGAAGTCATGGTTGAGTTGATCTGGGGTGGAGTGATAGGCTTGGATCTGTTGGAGGTGTTCCTCAGTCGATGTATCCAGCCTTTTGCAAGCACGTGACCACCCCATGTGGCTGTACTCCGGCGTGGATGACACTGCTCGGACCCAACGAGGGAAATTCAAGGAGGAGACAGTGGCACAGTGGCTCGGGAGCATCAATAGAGCCTGTGACAACCTGTGTGGATCCAAACGTAGTCAGCCCTTTGACACCGAGCATCCTCCAGGGGAGGTGAGACATAACTTGTCGAGTGTCTTACCTTTCGTTTCCAATATGCCATTGTTTTGAAAAACCGACTGACTTTGATATTTGTGTTCCACATGCATTCACGAAGATGTATTCGCCTGTGCCGAATGGAGAACAACTCGTTGAAGGAAATGAGAGCGAAGGTGGTAGTGCAGATATCAATTATGCTGACGACATCAAAGATAGCAAGGAAGTCGAGTCCCCTCCACGCACTAAGCATCGATCCAAACAGACCAAAGATCCAACTTCTAGCCAGGGGAAGGCCGTGGCGCCGAGTGCCAGGAACTCCAAACGCACTCGGACTGCAACGCCAGACCCAACTGAGAAGTCCGCAAAACAACCCAAGGTCGTGCCGGTAAAACCTCAGAAGGCTCTCCCTAGGATCAAGTTCGGGGTGCCAATTGCTTCGACGTGAGTGCTTTTCTTCTCTCTTTCTTTCTTACTGCTGCAGCACTTTGTGCTATTGTCGACCGAGTGAAAACTGTGTGCTAGGGCTGCCACTTCAGTGATGTCACCCATGAAAGTTGATGAGGAGCATGCGGAGGCGGATACTGTAGACGCTGCCACCCCTCGGCGGGGTAAGACACGTTTGCACTCTGTTTTGTATCATTGGTTGATTTGTCGATTGAAAAAATTGTTGTTATCGAGTGACTGCAGAGCCAACAGACAACATCCATCTGGCTGATGATGATGAAGACGAACTCCCGAAAGGTGCGGGTGGTGAAGGCGCGACCTCTAGCACTCCCCGCAGTTTCACTCCGAGGATGCCGTTGAGCAGAATGCCCCGAGTGCTGCCTGCTGCGACACCTTAGGAGCCTGGTGGTTTGACTCGAGCTGACGCTATCTCTGCTGCTTGTCATGCCCAATATGTGATACTATCCTCAAGAGACTTGAAGGTCCCACCAAGGATAGAACCGCATATTGAAACGCTTTTGCAAGGTGGATATCATTACATCAACATTACATAATAGATGGGGATACATACATAAGGCATACAATGACACACGAATACATCAATACATCTTGCATAAGATTAACATCCGACTACGGATGAAACACAAACAGAAACTCAACGACATCCACCCTGCTAGCCCAGGCTGCTGACCTGGAACCTATCCCCTGATCGAAGAAGTAGAAGAAGAACCCAATGCAAGAAAGCATCGCTCTCGCATCATGATCATCGCATAACCTGTACCTGCAACTATTTTTGTAGTAATCTGTGAGCCACGAGGACTCAGCAATCCCATTACCATGGGTATCAAGACTAGCAAAGCTTAAAGGGAAAGGAAGGGTAAAGTGGTGAGGTTGCAGCAGTGACTAAGCATATATGGTGGCTAACATACATGAATAAGAGCGAGAAGAGAACACAGGAACGGTCGTGAAGCTAGCAATGATCAAGAAGTGATCCTGAACTCCTACTTACTTCAAACATAACCCAAAAACCGTGTTCACTTCCCGGACTCCGCCGAAAATAGACCATCACGGCTACACACGCGGTTGATGCGTTTTAATTCGGATCTGGTGTCAAGTTATCTACAACCAGACATTAACAAATTCCCATCTGCCTATAACTGCAGGCACGGCTTTCGAAAGATTATACCCTGCAGGGAGTCCCAACTTAGCCCATGATAAGCTCTCGCGATCAACGAAGGATATACCTTCTCCCAGGAAGACCCGATCAGACTCAGAATCCCGGTTTACAAGACATTTCGACAATGGTAAAACAAGACCAGCAAAGCCGCCCGATGCACCGACAATCCCGATAGGAGCTGCACATATCTCGTTCTCAGGGCAACACCGGATAAGTCAAGCTACGAGTAAAACCAGCCCTTGAGTTACCCCGAGGTGGCCCCGCAGGCTGCTCGGTTCGGACCAACACTTAGACAAGCACTGGCCCCAGGGGGGGGGGGTGTGGCTAAAATAAAGATGACCCTCGAGAGAGCGACTCCCAAGGGAAAAGTAGGCGGTGGTGAGGCAAATGGTAAAACCAATGTTGGGCCTTGCTGGAGGAGTTTTATTCAAAGCGAACTATCAAGGGGGTCCCATAAATCACCCAACCGCGTAAGGAACGCAAAATCCGGGAACATAACACCGGTATGACGGAAACTAGGGGCGGCAAGAGTGGAACAAAACACCAGGCATAAGGCCAAGCCTTCCACCCTTTACCAAGTATATATATGCATTAATTAAATAAGAGATATTGTGATATCCCAACATAATCCTGTCCATCATGGGCAATCTTCAACTTCACCTGCAACTAACAACGCTATAAGAGGGGCTGAGCAAAGCGGTAACATAGCCAATCAACGGTTTGCTAGGAAGGGTGTCAAAGGTTAGAGGTTCATGGCAATTTGGGAGGCTTGAAGAGGAAATGATAGGTAGCGCAGCATAGCGATAGAACGAAGCAACTAGCATAGCAATGATAGTAGTGAGATCAAGGGTAGCGGTCATCTTGCCTGAAATCCCGCAAGGAAGAAGAACGAGTCCATGAAGAAGACGAACGGATGAAGCCGAACCAAGCGTAGACGAATGAATCGTCACGATCGCAACGAAACAGGAACTATCGAGAAGAAGCACACAACAAGGTAAACACACCACACAAGAGCAAGGCATGATGCACAACAAGCATGATGCATGACAAAGCTACATGAAGCTACTCATGGCAAGAGATGATGCAAACCAGAGCAACACAACAAGGCAAGTTTAAATGAGGCCGGGAACAACATATAACAATTCCGGTAAGTCCTCATATGCATATTTCGAAATTGGTCCAGATCTGAATAAACCTTATGTTCAAGTTGTTAAGCAGCAAGTTAAAATGCACCAAGATGATCTACACGAGATTCTAGTCAAGTTACATATAAAGTTCATTTAGTTCGGAGCTACGGCCTAGAAGATATGAGCAAAACAAGTAAAACATGACATTGATGCAAAAGCATACAAACGTCAAGCAAACACCTCAAAACAAGGATGCAACATGATAATATGAATCTACATGCAAAATCAAGCAAGTTTCATATAGAGCACACTCAAAACGGAGCAACGGTGCAACACACACACACTATACATCATAACAACTATCTGCCCAAAACAGCAACTAGGCATCTTGCAAGCATCAAAAAAACATGCTATATCATCCTAACATGATAACAAAAGGTATGGACATGATGTACAGGTAAAGCATAACAAAACATGAACACTGAGCTATCTCCAGAAATCACTAGAACATGCTCAAGCACACATGGCAAGATTGCAAATAATAACAGTTCAGACTTTGCAGAAAATAACATCAGGTTGCAATGTTTAGAGCTATCAAACAACATGTTACAGGAACTTATCATGGCAAACAAAGGCATGGCAAGAACCTACTAATTGCATAGAACAAAAGTCCCTTACTGGCCGTGAGCCAAAAAGGATCAGAAGATATGATGGCACCCATGTAAACATAGCAAGTTATAATACAGATTCATACATGGCAGGAACAACAATAAGTAGGCATGTTGGTGAGCTTGTACCACTCACCACAAAGCAATAAATGGCATGGCAAGGCAACCAACAGTAAGAAGACATGTTTGTGGAGCTAAGCATGGCTAGAGCAAGTTCATAGCATGCAAGGATCAACTACAACAACCTTGGCAAAATTGAGTAACATGTAAACAATCTGCCAGGAAACATTTTGTAGAAAAAGTAGAGCACGAAAATGACATGCTAGACTACTCCATAATTGCAAACAGGGGAATGAATGGTTAGATCATAACCATATGTTCAAAACACCCTTACTGAAGTATCTCAAAATATGCATGGATCTCTCTGTAGCATCAAGTTTACATGGCATCAAAATAACAGCAGAACAGGGACTAAAAACAGCAACATCACGAAGCCTAGTTTGCATGCTTGTGCTAGTCACCACATTGATCACAAAAATACATGGTAAGCACCTATATAAAGGAGACATGGCATAGATCAAAACACATGTAGACATCAACCTCATAGGATGCACACATCAAACATGGCAAAAATGACAAATGAGCATGTTCTGTTAACAGACAGCAAACAACATCATATAGCACTCTGCAACGATGATTCAGGCATCAAGCTGGACTCAAATGAACACGATGCAATGGAATGAAATGAAGTACTCTTTGAGACGAACAATTTGATATGCTACATGCCCAAAACGGAGCTACATACATGGAGATATGATGCGATGTACATGGCATGATAATATGCAAATATCAGGGACTTGGTCCTTTTTCTGGAAAAAAAACATACGGACGCTATATAGATAACATGCACATGGGGCGAGGGTTTGCGGTGGTGCTCACATCGGGCCAAGCCCAGGAAGGAAGCAGGCCGGCTGGGAGGCAGAGGGAGATGGGCTGGGCCGCGGCGCTGGGCCGGACGGGACACTGGGCCGGGGCCCACGCGATGTGCGGTCAACGAAGGAGCTCGTCCCCGAGGCGGATGGAGTACGGCGCCATGGCAGGGAACTTGTGCGGTGGCGGCTCGACGTCGGGGAGGCGTGGAGGAGACCCTAGAGGCGCGGGTCCGGGCGAGATCCTCACGATCCGTCCATTTCCGGCAGCGGTGGAGGAGATCCGGCGACGGCGAGCTCGGACGCCATGGCGGCCCCTACGAGGTTACACAGAGCGAGGTAGCAGGTGAGAGGATGAGAGCGGAGG
>NC_057810.1:474762876-474763752 GCF_018294505.1 Triticum aestivum | reverse complement strand
GGTGGGTTTATCTGGATTGGGAGCTCCTCTCCCGATCTGGATCGCTCGGGCGAGCGGGGAGCTGAGCGCGGCTGCGGGCGGCTTCAGGCCCGGATCGGCCCGGGGCGGGCCGCGGATGGGCCACGAGGGCCGCGGCGGCGGGGGAGAGAGGAGGGCGACGCGTGGCCTTCGTTCAGAGGCTGGAGGGCTGTAACGCCCCAGATATACTTTCCATATTTGTATCCAACTCTTGCCGTCTCCGGCGCTAAGTTATATTTATTTCTCGGGTTCGGGTCTTTGTCTCCGTGTGTTGTTTTTGTTTTCTTGCATCTCATATCATGTCATCATGTGCATTGCATTTGCATACATGTTCATCTCATGCATCCGAGCATTTTCCCCATTGTCCGTTTTGCATTCCGGCGCTTCGTTCTCCTCCGGTGGTCATTTCTAGCTTTCTTTCGTGTTTGGGAATTAAACATTTCCAGATTGGACCGAGACTTGCCAAGCGGCCTTGGTTTACTACCGGTAGACCACCTGTCAAGTTTCGTACCTTTTGGACTTCGTTTGATACTCCAACGGTTAACCGAGGGACCGAAAAGGCCTCGTGTGTGTTGCAGCCCAACACCCCCCAAATTTGTTCCAAAACCCACCAAACTCCGCTCCATGTCCTAGAGCGTTCGATCACGATCGCGTGGGCGAAAACCGCACCTCATTTGGTCTCTCCTAGCTCCCTCTATGCCTATATATACACCCCTCCTTTCGGACCTCGTCTTCCTCCCCGTCCTCCTCCTTAAAAAAAAAGATCAACCCCCGCCACCGACGGACGTGTCCGGATCTGACCGGACGACGTCCGCCCGCCGCCGCCACGTGTCCCCACGAGACCAGTTCGCCGCCGCC
>NC_057810.1:474754088-474762657 GCF_018294505.1 Triticum aestivum | reverse complement strand
CGAGCGCCGCCGCCCTCGCCCGCCACTCCGGCGGCCGACTCCGGTCGGCCCGGCCTCCTCCGACCTCCCCGGCGCCGCCTCGCGTCTCCCTCCGGTGAGCTCCGGCGAGAGCCCGGCGGACCTCGAATCCCGCGCCGGCGTGAACAGTGTTTTGGATCCAGATCTGGATCTCAGGTTGACTTCTCTCCCCCTAACCCTAGTTTTTCATGCTATGTTTGACTGCTCGTATCTCCGCATCCGTAACTCCGATTTGGGCACATAATATATCGAAATCTTCGTCTCGACATGTACATCATTTTTTTCCATTGCATCATTTGCATTTGAGGTCATATTGATTCCCAAAATGCTGTTAGAAGGAGGCTTCGTGAGTTAAATTGCAGATCCGTTAGTTCATCATGCACTTTTGTCATTTTTGCCATGTATAATTCGTGCATGATATGCCTGTGCCCCTTTGGGATGAATTGTTAAGCATTTTGTCTTCTTTCCAGAAGTGCCACCCATGCATTTTTAGGATGTGTGTGTTGTCTTGTGCAAGCTTGCGAAGAGAGGTACCTGAGAATGCAGATTTCAGGGACTTAGTGATTTTCACTAAGTCTGGGATATTTTAGTTCATGATGCTATATGTCCAGCTTGTTTCCTAGTGATCCGTGCCTCTTTTGAGGATGATCAGTAAGGGAGTTTTGATATTTATGTTATGCTCTATCCATCCATGTCTTTGTTTGCATATGTGGAGGGCTCTAGGTTGACTCAATCGAGCTCAGCTTTTGCTTCCTTGTTAATCTGGGCAGATCGTCAACTTGTTTGCGATTTTGGCCGATGCTATTGTTAGTGATCCGTGCATGCTATGCCATTGTTCTTGCCATGTCTAGCTTGTATTTTGTGCCTTCTTAATGGATGTATGCTTGCCTTGCTGTGACTTGCACCATGGGGAGTGCATCGAGCTCGTTTACATGCCTTCGTGAGTTATATTTCAGCATGTCTCAGTTTTCACTAAGTCTGAAAACTGATTGTGTTTTAGCTATGTTCGTGTGCCCGTTAATATATTTTGTGATCCCTTTTGGCCCCAGGTCACTTTGGGTATTTTGTTAAGCTTGTTGAGTAGCTCCATGACATGTTCTTACTTGTCATATTCAGATCATGTATCATGTTGTTTTGCTGCTCCGAAGAGAGCATCGTGATCTGAAATTTCAGACTAGTGTTAATTTCACTAAGTCTGGAATCTGTTTTGCATTTGCGTTTTAGCCATGCTTGTTTGAACCTCATAATGGATGAATTGGCCGTGGCTCAGTGCTAGTCTTTTGTTAACCATCTTGTGTACATCACTGACATGTATTTTGTTTTCATGTTTGGTGGCTGTAGCATGTTCATTTCGTTGCATTTAGATGCCTACTTGCTGTATATATCGCAGATCGGTTCGTTTCGTAAAACGCTCGCCATTTCCAAACCGTAGCTCCAATTCCAATGATCTTTATATCGTTTTCAAGCGATTTCATCCCCTCTATCCAGTGGAACACTTGGTTTTCCAAGTTGATGTCTGGTTCATCCATTTCCTGTCATATCTTGCATTTTGCATCCCGCATCGCATCCCGCATAGCATATCGTCATTTCATCATATTGCTTGGTCTTGCACGTGGTTGATTGTATCCTTGTTGCTTGTTTGTCTTGTTGGGTAGAGCCGGGAGACGAGTTCGCTACCGAGGAGCCCGTTGAGTTTGCTTGTGAGGATCCAGTCAACTCTAACAACTGTGCAGGCAAGATGATCATACCCTCGAAATCACTACTATCTTTGCTATGCTAGTTTGCTCGCTCTTTTGCTTTGCCACTGCTACGATGCCTACCTTTTGCTTGTCAGCCTCCCAATTGCCATGTTGAACCTCTAACCCACCATTGTCCTAGCAAACCGTTGATTGGCTATGTTACCGCTTTGCTCAGCCCTTCTTATAGCCTTGTTAGTTGCAGGTGAAGATTGGAGCTGTTCCTTGTTGGAACATCTATTTTCCTTGTTGGGATATCATTATATTGCTATGTTATCGTAATGCATCTATATACCTGGTAAAGGGTGGAAGGCTCGGCCTCTCGCCTAGTGTTTTGTTCCACTCTTGCCGCCCTAGTTTCCGTCATATCGGTGTTATGTTCCCGGATTGTTGCGTCCCTTACGCGGTAGGGCTATAATGGGAACCCCTTGATAGTTCGCCTTGATTAAAGCTTTTCCAGCAATGCCCAACATTGGTTTTACCATTTGCCACCTAGCCTCTTTTTCCCTTGGGTTTCCGGAGCCCGAAGGTCATCTTATTTTAACCCCCCCGGGCCAGTGCTCCTCTGAGCGTTGGTTCAAACTAGAGTCCTGTGCAGCACCCCCTCGGGGAAACTCGAGGTTTGGTTTTAGTTGTATGGAGCGCTCATCTGAGTGTGCCCTGAGAAAGAGATATGTGCAGCTCCTATCGGGATTTGTCGGCACATTCGGGCGGTGTTGCTGGTCTTGTTTTAACCTGTCGAATTGTCTTGTTGTACCGGGTTGCCGAGTCTGATCGGTGTGTCTCGGGTGGAGGTCTATTCCTTCGTTGACCGTGAGAGCTTTTCATGGGCTAAGTTGGGACCCCCTGCAGGGATTGAACTTTCGAAAGCCGTGCCCGCGGTTATGGGCAGATGGGAATTTGTTAATGTCCGGTTGTAGATAACTAAAACCTTAATTAATTAAAATGAATCAACTGAGTGTGTTGCCGTGATGGCCTCTTCTCGGCGGAGTCCGGGAAGTGGACACGGTGTTGGAGTTATGCTTGCGCAGGTTGTTCCTCTAGATTCTCGCTCGCGCCTTGCCTCCTCTTCTCGCTCTCTTTTGCGGATAAGTTAGCCACCACATATGCTAGTCGCTTGCTGCAGCTCCACATATATTTGCCTTATCCATTCCTATAAGCTTAAATAGTTTTGATCGCGAGGGTGTGAGATTGCTGAGTCCTTGTGGCTCACAGATACTATAACTCCAGATGCAGGTCCAGGTGATTTCGCTCCAGGTGACGAGTACGAGCTCAAGTGGGAGTTCGACGAGGACTCTCAGTGTTATTATGTTTCCTTTCCCGATGATCAGTAGTGGTGCCTAGTTGGGGATCGATTCAGGGCCTTGTCGCACATTGGGTTCTTTTATATTTTGGCACCGTAGTCGGGCCATGAGTGTTTGTTTGATGGATGTTGTTTATGTACTCTGGTGTGACGTGGCGAGTGTAAGCCAACTATGTTATCTCCCCCTTTTATTATGTATTACATGGGGTGTTGTAATGATTGCCTGACTTGCGACATTGCTTTCAATGCGGTTATGTCTCTAAGTCGTGCCTCGACACGTGGGAGCTATAGCCGCATCGAGGGCGTTACAAGTTGGTAATCAGAGCCTTCCCCGACCTTTGGAGCCCCCATTGCTTGATCGTTTTTAGCAGCCGAGTTGTGTCTAGAAAAATGTTTTGAGTCCTTAGGAATTATATATCGGAGAGCTTAGGAATTCTTTTTACTTCCCAGTCTCCTCATCGCTCTGGTAAGGCATCCTGACGTAGAGTTTGACTCTTCTCTTCTCAAATTTCACAATTTTTTTTAGGATCACGCGAGTATCTTGGTTTTGTTCCGATGGTTTTGTGACGAGAACATTGTTCTTGGTGCCTCCTGTCTTTAGGGGTTGTGGCAGTGTCCCGGGGAGTTGAGCTCCGAGGTGTTGTCGTCACAATTTTATCGTTGCAATTCTGGTATACTTGAGATATGTGCGCGACATCGGAAATCTCTTTTATGCAGTTCGTTGGTGAGATAACCTCAACGCCACCCAGTAGTGGGGCGGGAGTTCGGGAGTATCGCCATAACTTGTATAACGGATGCTTTTCGAAGGTTGAGGTAGATGGTTTCCGAAGTTTTCTTGGTTATGTGTTGAAGGATGGATACAGCTGGATGTAGGATTTGCTAGTTTGGGTGAGATATTATGCTTCCCCTGTATCCCCAACACCTGATTGCATAACCGGAAAGGTTCGGGAGTTGCATAGGTGGGAATTCTAATAGCTCTAGTTCTTCTTCCACGGATATTGGTTTGAGATTGGGATTTCTTAACGATTATTCGTTCTTGATCCGTACCTTGTTGAATTATTTCTCTACCTTAATTCTACGTGGCTTCTCAATTTATGGATATGTGACCATTTGAAGAGGAATGCATTCGTTCATTTTGTTCGGACGTGAAGAATATATGTTGCAATTTTCATTCCGTTGGATTCAGCTTCTATATTGTTGTCTATCAATGTGCTAATGGTGGTCAACCTCTTCAGGATGGCTCCTCCAACGCGCACGACTCTGAATCCTGATCCGCCTCCACCTCCGCCTCCTCCGGAAGCATGGCAAGCTGTGATGGCCGCTACTAATGCAAATACACAGTTGATCATGCAAATTCTCCAAGAGCGTAATCAAGTCAGTCAAGGGAATCAAGGCAACAATCAGCACCACTTTGCTACACTGAACCAGTTCCTTGCTAATGGGCCAAAGACTTTCAGCAATTGTGTTGAGGCAACCGATGCTAACGATTGGCTTGTGGATCTGTGTAAGCATTTTGAGTGCAGTAACGTCAGGCCTGAAGATTTCGTCAAGTTCGCTTCTTTCCAGCTCAAAGATCAGGCTGCAGAGTGGTTCCAGCAGTACAAGGATTCCAGAGGTGGACGTCTGATCACTTGGGACGATTTCCGTCGAGATTTCCGAGCTCATCACATTCCGCAGAGCGTGGTTGAAAGCAAGCGTGAGGAATTCCACAATCTGAAGCAAGGCTCTTTGTCAGTCTATGACTACAACAAGTTGTTCCAGAAGCTCGCCCGTTTTGCCAAGCAGGATGTTCCTGATGAGAAGAGCATGATCTATCAGTTCAGGGGTGGTCTTCGTGAGGAAATTCAGCTCGCTCTTGTCCTCTTTGAGCCGTTGAGATACGATGAGTTCTACAACATGGCACTAAAACAAGAGGCTGATCAGTTGAGGTGTGATGCTTCCAGGAAGCGTGCCAGAGATGTTACTCCTTCTTCCTCTACTCAAGTGGCCAAGCAGCAGAAGTATTGGCTTCCTCCTCCTCCGTTCCGTCAGCCGTTTCAGCAGAAGAGCAAAGGTGGCAGTGGTTTCTCCCACCCACCCAACCCAGGTTTTCAGAACAAGGCTTCGTCTCAAGCTCCAAGACCGAGTGCTCCGTATCACCGTCCGCTTTCAGAGGTCACGTGCAACAAGTGCCAACAGAAGGGTCAGTATGCCAACAAGTGTACCAACCAGAGGCGTCTTCCTCCTCCTCCTCCTATCAGATCGGCAAGTACAGCTGTGGTCAAGCACAATCCCAAGCACGCCAAGGTCAATATGGTGAATGCAGCTCAGGCAGAGGACTCGTCAGATGTGATCATGGGTAACCTTCCTGTTAACGATGTTCCTGCAAAAGTTCTTTTTGACACGGGTGCATCGCATTGCTTCATTTCCAAACCTTTTGCATCAAAGTATGAGTGTGATTATCAGTATCTGCAAAGTTCCTTGCAAATTGTGTCACCGGGCAAGCAGATGACAGCTAACACCTGCGTCCCTGAGGTTACTATCACATTGGGTGACTACAAGTTCCTTTCTTCCCCAATTGTTCTCGGTAACTCAGATATTGATCTTATTCTCGGAATGGATTGGCTTTCTAAGCACAAGGCACATCTTGACTGTGCTGCCAGGCAGATTCAATTGACTCATTCGTCTGAGGATGTCATTGTCTTTGCCGCTCGGGATAATACCATCCGGTTGTTTTGTCTCAATGAGAAGGGTGAATTGGATGCTATTTCGCAGATTCCGGTTGTTTGTGAGTATCAAGACGTCTTTCCAGAAGAGCTCCCAGGAATGCCTCCGCACCGGCCAGTTGAATTCGTTATTGAACTTGAGCCTGGCACGGAACCTGTGTGCAAACGTCCTTACAAGCTCGGACCTGAAGAGTTGAAGGAGCTGAAGAAACAACTCGATGAGCAAGAAAGATTGGGTCTCATTCGGCCTAGTACTTCTCCGTGGGGTTGTGGTGTTCTTTTCGTGAAGAAGAAGGATGGATCGAGTCGACTTTGTGTTGATTACCGTCCAGTAAATAAGAAGACCATCAAGAACAAATACCCACTTCCCAACATCAATGAGCTGTTCGAACAACTCAAGGGTGCTCAAGTATTCTCCAAGCTTGATCTCCGTATGGGTTATCATCAGATTCGTATTCGTGAGCAAGATATTCCCAAGACGGCGTTCAGAACAAGCTTTGGTTCATATGAATACACCGTCATGTCTTTTGGCCTCGCCAACGCTCCTCCGACGTTCTCTCGCATGATGAACTTCATCTTCAGCCCCTACACCAATGACTTCGTTTTGGTCTATCTCGACGACATTCTGGTTTTCTCGAAGAACAAGGAAGATCATGCCAAGCACTTGCGTTTGGTTCTTGACAAGCTCAGGGAACATCAGTTCTACGCTAAGTTCTCCAAGTGTGAATTTTGGCTCGATGAGGTTCTTTATCTTGGTCATATCATCTCTGCCAAGGGCATTTCCGTGAATCCTGAGAAGGTGTCTGCAATTGTGAATTGGGAACCTCCTTAGAACGTAAAGCAACTCTGCAGTTTCCTCGGTCTCGCAAGCTATTGCAGAAGATTCGTTGAAAACTTTTCTAAGATCGCCAAGCCTCTCTCAAATCTTCTTCAGAAACACGTCAAGTACGTTTGGTCTCCGGAGTGTGATATTGCTTTCAACACTTTGAAAGAGAAATTGATCACTGCTCCAGTTCTGACTCCGCCTGATGAAACCAAGCCGTACGAGGTCTTTTGTGATGCCTCTCTCCAAGGTCTCGGTGCTGTACTGATGCAAGAGAAGAAAGTTGTCGCTTATACCTCTCGTATTGTCTCTCTGCACGGTATTCCTCAAGTGATATCTTCAGACCATGGCAGCATCTTTACCTCCAAGTTTTGGGATTCTTTTCAGAAGGCCATGGGCACCAACATCCGCTTCAGCACAGCTTTCCATCCTCAAACCAGCGGTCAAGTCGAGCGTGTCAACCAGATTCTCGAAGATATGCTCAGGGCTTGTGTGATTTCTTTCGGCATGAAGTGGGAGGACTGTCTTCCTTATGCTGAATTCTCATACAACAACAACTTTCAAGCAAGTTCGGGCAAGGCCCCATTTGAAATTCTGTATGGCAGGAAGTGCCGTACCCCTCTCAACTGGTCTGAAACCGTTGAACGTCAGCTGCTGGGCAATGACCTAATCACAGAGGCAGAAGAAATGTGCAAAGTCATTCGCGATAACCTCAAAGCAGCCCAATCCCGCCAGAAGAGCTACTATGATAGTAAGCACCGTGATTTGGCTTTCGAGAACGGAGATCATGTTTACCTCCGTGTCTCTCCTATGAAAGGTACTCGTCGCTTCGGTATCAAAGGGAAGCTTGCCCCCAGATATGTCGGGCCTTTCAAGATCGTCAGCAAGAGAGGCGACCTCGCCTATCAACTTGAGCTTCCTTCAAACTTTGCAAATGTTCATGATGTGTTCCACGTCTCTCAGCTTCGAAAGTGTTTCAAGACTCCTGACCGCACCGTCAACTTCGAGGACATTGAGCTCCAAGAAGATCTCTCTTATTGTGAGCACCCAGTTGCTATTCTTGAAGAGACTGAACGCAAGACTCGCAACAAGTCAATCAAATTCCTCAAAGTCAAGTGGTCTCACCATTCCGACCGTGAAGCTACCTGGGAACGCGAGGATCACCTCCGTTCTGAGTACCCGGAGTTCTTTCAGTCCTAGATCTCGGGACGAGATCTTTTCGTAGTGGTGGAGTGTTGTAACGCCCCAGATATACTTTCCATATTTGTATCCAACTCTTGCCGTCTCCGGCGCTAAGTTATATTTATTTCTCGGGTTCGGGTCTTTGTCTCCGTGTGTTGTTTTTGTTTTCTTGCATCTCATATCATGTCATCATGTGCATTGCATTTGCATACATGTTCATCTCATGCATCCGAGCATTTTCCCCGTTGTCCGTTTTGCATTCCGGCGCTTCGTTCTCCTCCGGTGGTCATTTCTAGCTTTCTTTCGTGTTTGGGAATTAAACATTTCCGGATTGGACCGAGACTTGCCAAGCGGCCTTGGTTTACTACCGGTAGACCACCTGTCAAGTTTCGTACCTTTTGGACTTCGTTTGATACTCCAACGGTTAACCGAGGGACCGAAAAGGCCTCGTGTGTGTTGCAGCCCAACACCCCCCAAATTTGTTCCAAAACCCACCAAACTCTGCTCCATGTCTTAGAGCGTTCGATCACGATCGCGTGGGCGAAAACCGCACCTCATTTGGACTCTCCTAGCTCCCTCTATGCCTATATATACACCCCTCCTTTCGGATCTCGTCTTCCTCCCCGTCCTCCTCCTTAAAAAAAACAGATCAACCCCCGCCACCGACGGACGTGTCCGGATCCGACCGGACGACGTTCGGCCGCCGCCGCCATCCAACCCGCCGCCGCCACGTGTCCCCACAGGACCAGTTCGCCGCCGCCACCGACGCGGGCCCGAGGCCCAGCGCCGGCCCCCGAGGCCC
>NC_057810.1:474734107-474753672 GCF_018294505.1 Triticum aestivum | reverse complement strand
CGAGCGCCGCCGCCCTCGCCCGCCACTCCGGCGGCCGACTCCGGTCGGCCCGGCCTCCTCCGACCTCCCCGGCGCCGCCTCGCGTCTCCCTCCGGTGAGCTCCGGCGAGAGCCCGGCGGACCTCGAATCCCGCGCCGGCGTGAACAGTGTTTTGGATCCAGATCTGGATCTCAGGTTGACTTCTCTCCCCCTAACCCTAGTTTTTCGTGCTATGTTTGACTGCTCGTATCTCCGCATCCGTAACTCCGATTTGGGCACATAATATATCAAAATCTTCGTCTCGATATGTACATCATTTTATTCCATTGCATCATTTGCATTTGAGGTTATCTTGATTCCCAAAATGCTGTTAGAAGGAGACTTCGCGAGTTAAATTGCAGATCCGTTAGTTCATCATGCACTTTTGTCATTTTTGCCATGTATAATTCGTGCATGATATGCCTGTGCCCCTTTGGGATGAATTGTTAAGCATTTTTTCTTCTTTCCAGAGGTGCCACCCATGCATTTTTAGGATGTGTGTGTTGTCTTGTGCAAGCTTGCGAAGAGAGGTACCTGAGAATGCAGATTTCAGGGACTTAGTGATTTTCACTAAGTCTGGGATATTTTAGTTCATGATGCTATATGTCCAGCTTGTTTCCTAGTGATCCGTGCCTCTTTTGAGGATGATCAGTAAGGGAGTGTTGATATTTATGTTATGCTCTATCCATCCATGTCTTTGCTTGCATATGTGGAGGGCTCTAGGTTGACCCAATCGAGCTCAACTTTTGCTTCCTTGTTAATCTGGGCAGATCGTCAACTTGTTTGCGATTTTGGCCGATGCTATTGTTAGTGATCCGTGCATGCTATGCCATTGTTCTTGCCATGTCTAGCTTGTATTTTGTGCCTTCTTAATGGATGTATGCTTGCCTTGCTGTGACTTGCACCATGGTGAGTGCATCGAGCTCGTTTACATGCCTTCGTGAGTTATAATTCAGCATGTCTCAGTTTTCACTAAGTCTGAAAACTGATTGTGTTTTAGCTATGTTCGTGTGCCCGTTAATATATTTTGTGATCCCTTTTGGCCCCAGGTCACTTTGGGTGTTTTGTTAAGCTTGTTGAGTAGCTCCATGCCATGTTCTTACTTGTCATATTCAGGTCATGTATCATCTTGTTTTGCTGCTCCGAATAGAGCATCGTGATCTGAAATTTCAGACTAGTGTTAATTTCACCAAGTCTGGAATCTGTTTTGCATTTGCGTTTTAGCCATGCTTGTTTGAACCTCATAATGGATGAATTGGCCGTGGCTCAGTGCTAGTATTTTGTTAACCATCTTGTGTACATCACTGCCATGTATTTTGTTTTCATGTTTGGTGGCTGTAGCATGTTCATTTCGTTGCATTTAGATGCCTACTTGCTGTATATCGCAGATCGGTTCGTTTCGTAAAACGCTCGCCATTTCCAAACCGTAGCTCCGATTCCAATGATCTTTATATCGTTTTCAAGAGATTTCATCCCCTCTATCCAGTGGCACACTTGGTTTTCCAAGTTGATGCTAGGTTCATGCATTTCCTGTCATATCTTGCATTTTGCATCCCGCATCGCATCCCGCATAGCATATCGTCATTTCATCATATTGCTTGGTCTTGCACGTGGTTGATTGTATCCTTGTTGCTTGTTTGTATTGTTGGGTAGAGCCGGGAGACGAGTTCACTACCGAGGAGCCCGTTGAGTTTGCTTGTGAGGATCCAGTCAACTCTGACAACTGTGCAGGCAAGATGATCATACCCTCGAAATCACTACTATCTTTGCTATGCTAGTTTGCTCGCTCTTTTGCTTTGCCACTGCTACGATGCCTACCTTTTGCTTGTCAGCCTCCCAATTGCCATGTTGAACCTCTAACCCACCATTGTCCTAGCAAACCGTTGATTGGCTATGTTACCGCTTTGCTCAGCCCTTCTTATAGCGTTGTTAGTTGCAGGTGAAGATTGGAGCTGTTCCTTGTTGGAACATTTATTTTCCTTGTTGGGATATCATTATATTGCTATGTTATCGTAATGCATCTATATACCTGGTAAAGGGTGGAAGGCTCGGCCTCTCGCCTAGTGTTTTGTTCCACTCTTGCCGCCCTAGTTTCCGTCATATCGGTGTTATGTTCCCGGATTGTTGCGTCCCTTACGCGGTTGGGCTATAATGGGAACCCCTTGATAGTTCGCCTTGATTAAAGCTTTTCCAGTAATGCCCAACATTGGTTTTACCATTTGCCACCTTGCCTCTTTTTCCCTTGGGTTTCCGGAGCCCGAAGGTCATCTTATTTTAACCCCCCCGGGCCAGTGCTCCTCTGAGCATTGGTTCAAACTAGAGTCCTATGCAGCGCCCCCTCGGGGAAACTCGAGGTTTGGTTTTAGTTGTATGGAGCGCTCATCTGAGTGTGCCCTGAGAAAGAGATATGTGCAGCTCCTATTGGGATTTGTCGGCACATTCGGGCGGTGTTGCTGGTCTTGTTTTAACCTGTCGAATTGTCTTGTTGTACCGGGTTGCCGAGTCTGATCGGTGTGTCTCGGGTGGAGGCCTATTCCTTTGTTGACCGTGAGAGCTTGTCATGGGCTAAGTTGGGACCCCCTGCAGGGATTGAACTTTCGAAAGCCGTGCCCGCGGTTATGGGCAGATGGGAATTTGTTAATGTCCGGTTGTAGATAACTAAAACCTTAATTAATTAAAATGAATCAACTGAGTGTGTTGCCGTGATGGCCTCTTCTTGGCGGAGTCCGGGAAGTGGACACGGTGTTGGAGTTATGCTTGCGCAGGTTGTTCCTCTAGATTCTCGCTCGCGCCTTGCCTCCTCTTCTCGCTCTCTTTTGCGGATAAGTTAGCCACCACATATGCTAGTCGCTTGCTGCAGCTCCACATATATTTGCCTTATCCATTCCTATAAGCTTAAATAGTTTTGATCGCGAGGGTGTGAGATTGCTGAGTCCCTGTGGCTCACAGATACTATAACTCCAGATGCAGGTCCAGGTGATTTTGCTCCAGGTGACGAGTACGAGCTCAAGTGGGAGTTCGACGAGGACTCTCAGCGTTATTATGTTTCCTTTCCCGATGATCAGTAGTGGTGCCTAGTTGGGGATCGATTCAGGGCCTTGTCGCACATTGGGTTCTTTTATATTTTGGCACCGTAGTCGGGCCATGAGTGTTTGTTTGATGGATGTTGTTTATGTACTCTGGTGTGACGTGGCGAGTGTAAGCCAACTATGTTATCTCCCCCTTTTATTATGTATTACATGGGGTGTTGTAATGATTGCCTGACTTGCGACATTGCTTTCAATGCGGTTATGTCTCTAAGTCGTGCCTCGACACATGGGAGCTATAGCCAGATCGAGGGCGTTACAAGTTGGTAATCAGAGCCTTCCCCGACCTTTGGAGCCCCCATTGCTTGATCGTTTTTAGCAGCCGAGTTGTGTCTAGAAAAATGTTTTGAGTCCTTAGGAATTATATATCGGAGAGCTTAGGAATTCTTTTTTACTTCCCAGTCTCCTCATCGCTCTGGTAAGGCATCCTGACGTAGAGTTTGACTCTTCTCTTCTCAAATTTCACAAATTTTTTTTAGGATCACACGAGTATCTTGGTTTTGTTCCGATGGTTTTGTGACGAGAACATTGTTCTTGGTGCCTCCTGTCTTTAGGGGTTGTGGCAGTGTCCCGGGGAGTTGAGCTCCGAGGTGTTGTCGTCACAATTTTATCGTTGCAATTCTGGTATACTTGAGATATGTGCGCGACATCGGAAATCTCTTTTATGCAGTTCGTTGGTGAGATAACCTCGACGCCACCCAGTACTGGGGCGGGAGTTCGGGAGTATCGCCATAACACGATGAGGGCGGCGGCGACTGAGGGTTGGGGGCGCAGAAAACATGGTAGGGGAGGTTGGAGGAGGCCAAAAATGGCAGGGGAGGTGTATATAAATAGAAGGGGCTAGGGTTAGGGAGTTAGGAGGGGTTTTCGGATCCTCGGATTGCGATCGGACGGTTCCGAACGCGAGGGGAGGTAGGCTGGGCCTAGGAGGGGTTAGTGGGCTGTGTTTAGAAGGCCTTGGGCTGAGAAGAGAGAGAAGAGGTGCGGCCCGGTGGCAGTTTCGGAGACCGAAACGTCCGACGAATATACCGGCTATATCGCGGTTATACATTTAACGGTTGGGCAGTCAAAGGAACTCCGAATGCGACGTAATTTGGCAGACGGCCTGTCTACACTATAATAAGACCGCACGCCAAGTTACATCCCGATCCGAGAACATTTTTATGCCACTTATAAAATAATATTTCGGAGGTGCCGCGGGCGCGTGCGAGTGTGTTCGGACTCAGAACGGACAACAAAGAGAACCGGCGGAACCCGAATGGATGCAAGTTTTGAAAAACATGCAGATGAAATGCAGATGATGACATGGCAAAATGCAACACACAAGAAAATGACATGGCAACAATGGTGAATAACTGGAAGACACCTGGCGCAACGAATCCGGGGCGTTACAACACTCCTCCACTAACAAGAGATCTCGTCCCGAGATCTTAGGACCGAGACAGAAGGGAAAAGGGATAAGGTGAGACAAGAACTCAAGAGAAGAAGCAAAGAATCGAGAGCACTCGAGAAGAAGAGAGTAACAACGAGTATGACGAGAATCGAAAGATCACGGAATCAGATAAACTATGAAACCACTCCGGTTAGAACGAGATAAGAAACGAATAATACTGAAAGGATTTAGGCAGCACTCCGGCTGAACAAGGAAAGAATAGAACATGGAGTTAAGA
Source organism: Triticum aestivum (assembly GCF_018294505.1). Classification (NCBI taxonomy): domain Eukaryota; kingdom Viridiplantae; phylum Streptophyta; class Magnoliopsida; order Poales; family Poaceae; genus Triticum; species Triticum aestivum. The sequence goes on along the minus strand of NC_057810.1, from coordinate 474,748,898 downwards.
AGATGGAACGATACTTGACGAGGTGAACAACATAATGCCTCCGGAAGAATTGAAAGAATTGAGTGAAAAGAACTTAGAAGGAAGGATTGAACGGAGTTGTTGAGAAAATCAACAACGAAAGAATAAGCTTGTTGTGGTCTTATAGGTAACCTCTCAAGATCATAAGGTGATAACCGGCCACAAACGGAAATGATTGGATAGCTGAGAAGAATGAAGAAATGCAAAACTCCACTTCAAAAGAATACGGAGAATTAATTGCACTTCAAAAATCAAGAAGGAAAGATACTAGAACTCCTCCAACAAAATCTTGATGAACTCTTGGAGAAAGAATTAAATCAAGAAGAACCACCATGAAGACTCCGGTGACAAAAGGATGATGACATAGAATGAAGGATGAAAGAATAAGGTTAAAGCTTGTGATGCTTTAGATGGAGGTTCCAACGAAATGGCCGAGGAAATTGGAACTCCGGAAAAGAAAAGATGAAAACACTTGGAACTAGAATTTATTCATCGAGATCAAACTCCGAAGGAAAAGATTAATCACCTTGAGGAAATAAGAATAAGATTTATTGTATCCTTATCCTTCATCAAATTAAATTGATGACAAGCAATGGATTTTGCATATCACTTATTCTTGTTGAAAAGGATTAAGGGGAATGTGGCACCCAACTTGAGAAAGTCTTCATGAACCACCGTTAGGATTGGAAAGAACAAATGAATTAAATTGATAATCAAGGAAAAAGAATCTTGAACGAACCACCGTAAGAATTTGAAAATGACTGATGAAAGAGAAAGAATCACCGGTAAGAGTTAGAAGAACCAATATGCTCGAGGGGATTTAGATGCAAAAGGACAAGGAGATCATGAGCTGACTAAAAAAACACTTGAATGAAGCACCGAGATAATTTGGATAACGGTAGCTGAAACATGAGGACGAAGAATTCTTCTAGAATGATAGCCTCCGGTGAAAAGAAACGGGAAAACAACTTCTGACATACTCCGGATGGTAAGAAAAGGAATCTTTGACAAACGGAATAATTCGAGAGGGTAACAAGAAGCTAGACCCACGAATCTTCGGAAGAACGGGAAAGATTTAGAGGAAAAACTCTTCTTCAATCTTTAAATGACGACGAGAAACACCACAAAAATTATTGAGATACTCCAGTAGAATGGAAAGCAAAGGGGTTGAACCAACAATGAAATGATTTGGAATCGATCTTGAAAGGCATGTGACTGATGGTATCCATTCTTATGTCACACTTGAAAGGAATTGAGAATAACTCCGGGGAAATTAGAAGAGTCAGGTAAGATCCTGGGAAAAGACCTGTGGGTTAGGGCCCACTGAAGAGAAAACACCGTTGGCAAGGATTGTTGAAGAGATAGATGAAGCACCGGAACAATTGAAATATTTGAATGAGGTGATAACCTCGAATTAATTCAAACACAGACGAATCTCCTGAGATGTCTTCCGAACTCCGGAATGATAAACTGGCGAGAGGCAAACGAGCAGGGAAGACACTTGAGCTGAGGGAAAGAATATAATAACTACCGAAAATTAGAATTGAATCCACCGAAAAAGAAAAAGAGATGAAGAATGATGAATGAGACGAGAATTAACCGGTTGAAACAATTGACGAAAGACTGAAGAGGGTCCACATGAATGAAAATTGATGCTCGAAAGAGACTGAGGCTCCGGGAAGAAGAGGGTGGGAGGGCGGGAAAAACAAAGGCAACTTGGAAGGGGAAACCGACGAATAACTTGAAGAGAAGACACCGTTTGAAAGAAGGCAAAGGCATCACACGAGTAGTATTGATACTCTATTACGGAGTCCGGTTCCGGGAAGAAGAAGGGGAGGGCGGGTGGGAAAAAACAACTAAGGATTGAACTGAAAGATGAAGAGGCTCGAGTCAACTTGACGAGAAATGCACCGGATAAAAGAGCTGAGAACCAACGATCGGAAAAACCAACTGCGTGAACCTAAAGAAAAATTTGAAGGGGAAGAGGAGTGATTCAAAACACGTATGTCAAGATTCCTCACCAGAGCGACGAAGGGGCTGAGGAGTAAAAAGAATTCCTACTCTCCGATATAACTAGACTCCGAAATCAGTTTTCTTCTAGACTCAACAACGGCCAAACTACACGATCAATCAAGGGGGCTCCTAGGGTCGGTCGAGGCTCTGATACCAACTTGTCACGCCCAATATGCGATACTATCCTAAAGAGACTCGAAGGTCCCACCAAGGATAGAACCGCATATTGAAACACTTTTGCAAGGTGGATATCATTACATCAACATTACATAATAGATGGGGATACATACATAAGGCATACAATGCCACATGAATACATCAATACATCTTGCATAAGATCAACATCCAACTACGGATGAAACACAAACAAAAACTCAACACATCCACCCTGCTAGCCCTGGATGCCGACCTAGAACCTATCCCCTGATCGAAGAAGCAGAAGAAGAACTCAATGCAAGCAAGCATCGCTCTCGCGTCATGATCATCACATAACCTGTACCTGCAACTGTTGTTGTAGTAATCTGTGAGCGACGAGGACTCAGCAATCCCATTACCATGGGTATCAAGACTAGCAAAGCTTAAAGGGAAAGGAAGGGGTAAAGTGGTGAGGTTGCAGCAGTGATTAAGCATATATGGTGGCTAACATACGCGAATAAGAGCGAGAAGAGAACAAAGGAACGGTCGTGAAGCTAGCAATGATCAAGAAGCGATCCTGAACTCCTACTTACGTCAAACATAATCCAAAAACCGTGTTCACTTCCCGGACTCCGCCGAAAAGAGACCATCACGGCTACACACGCGGTTGATGCGTTTTAATTCGGATCTGGTGTCAAGTTATCTACAACCGGACATTAACAATTTCCCATCTGCCTATAACCGCAGGCACGACTTTCAAAAGATTATACCCTGCAGGGGAGTCCCAACTTAGCCCATGATAAGCTCTCGCGATCAACGAAGTATATACCTTCTCCCAGGAAGACCCGATCAGACTCGGAATCCCGGTTTACAAGACATTTCGACAATGGTAAAACAAGACCAGCAAAGCCGCCCGATGCGCCGACAATCTCGATAGGAGCTGCACATATCTCGTTCTCAGGGCAACACCGGATAAGTCAAGCTACGAGTAAAACCAGCCCTCGAGTTGCCCCGAGGTGGCCCCGCAGGCTGCTCGGTTCGGACCAACACTTAGACAAGCACTGGCCTGGGGGGGGGGGCTAAAATAAAGATGACCCTGGAGAGAGCGACTCCAAAGGGAAAAGTAGGTGGTGGTGAGGCAAATGGTAAAACCAATGTTGCGCCTTGCTGGAGGAGTTTTATTCAAAGCGAACTGTCAAGGGGGTCCCATAAATCACCCAACCGCGTAAGGAACGCAAAATCCGGGAACATAACACTGGTATGACGGAAACTAGGGGCAGCAAGAGTGGAACAAAACACCAGGCATAAGGCCGAGCCTTCCACCCTTTACCAAGTATATATATGCATTAATTAAATAAGAGATATTGTGATATCCCAACATAATCCTGTCCATCATGGGCAATCTTCAACTTCACCTGCAACTAACAATGCTATAAGAGGGGCTGAGCAAAGCGGTAACATAGCCAAGCAACGGTTTGCTAGGAAGGGTGTCAAAGGTTAGATGTTCATGGCAATTTGGGAGGCTTGAAGAGTAAATGATAGGTAGCGCAACATAGCGATAGAACGAATCAACTAGCATAGATTTGATAGTAGTGAGATCCAGGGTAGTGGTCATCTTTCCTGAAATCCCGCAAGGAAGAAGAACGAGTCCATGAAGAAGACGAACGGATGAAGCCGAACCAAGCATAGACGAACGAATCCTCAAGATCGCAATGAAATAGGAAATATCGAGAAGAAGCACACAACAAGGTAAACACACCACACAAGAACAAGGCATGATGCACAACAAGCATGATGCATGACAAAGCTAGATGAAGCTACTCATGTCAAGAGATGATGCAAACCAGAGCAACACAACAAGGCAAGTTTAAATGAGGCTGAGAACAACATATAACAATTCCGGTAAGTCCTCATATGCATATTTCGAAATTGGTCCAGATCTGAATAAACCTTATGTTCAAGTTGTTAAGCAGCAAGTTAAAATGTACCAAGATGACCTACACGAGATTCTAGTCAAGTTACATATAAAGTTCATTTAGTTCGGAGCTACGGCCTAGAAGATATGAGCAAAACAAGTAAAACATGGCATTGATGCAAAAGCATACAAACATCAACCAAACACCTAAAACAAGGATGCAACATGATAATATGAATCTACATGCAAAATCAAGCAAGTTTCATATAGAGCACACTCAAAACGGAGCAACGGTGCAACACACACACACTATACAAGTCATAACAACAATCTGCCCAAAATAGCAACTAGGCATCTTGCAAGCATCAAAACAACATGCTACAGCATCCTAACATGATAACAAAAGGCATGGACATGATGTACAGGTAAATCCTAACAAAACATGAACACTGAGCTATCTCCAGAAATCACTAGAACATGCTCAAACACACATGGCAAGATTGCAAATAATAACAGGTTAGACTTTGCAGAAAATAACATCAGGTTGCAATGTTTAGAGCTATCAAACAACATGTTACAGGAACTTATCATGGCAAACAAAGTCATGGCATGAACCTACTAATTGCATAGAACAAAACTCCCTTACTGGCCATGAGCCAAAAAGGATCAGAAGATATGATGGCACCCATGTAAACATAGCAAGTTATAATACAGATTCATACATGGCAGGAACAACAATAAGTAGGCATGTTGGTGAGCTTGTACCACTCACCACAAAGCAATAAATGGCATGGCAAGACAAACAACAGTAAGAAGACATGTTTGTGGAGCTAAGCATGGCAAGAGCAAGTTCATAGCATGCAAGGATCAACTACAACAACCTTGGCAAAATTGAATAACATGTAACCAATCTGCCAGGAAACATTTTGTATCAAAAGTAGAGCACGAAAATGACATGCTAGACTACTCCATAATTGCAAACAGGGGCATGAATGGTTAGAGCATAAGCATATGCTCAAAACACCCTTACTGAAATATCTCAAAATATGCATGGATCTCTCTGTATCATCAAGTTTACATGGCATCAAAATAACAGCAGAACAGGGACTAAAAACAGCAACATCACGAAGCCTAGTTTGCATGCTTGTGCTAGTCACCACATTGATCAGAAAAATACATGGTAAGCACCTCTATAAAGTAAACATGGCATAGATAAAGACACATGTAGACATCAACCTCATAGGATGCACACATCAAAGATGGCAAAAATGACAAATGAGCATGTTCTGTTAACAGACAGCAGACAACTGTTGGAAATATGCCCTAGAGGCAATAATAAAAGCATTATTATTATATTTCCTTGTTCATGATAATTGTCTTTATTCATGCTATAATTGTATTATCCGGAAATCGTAATACACGTGTGAATACATAGACCATAACATGTCCCTAGTGAGCCTCTAGTTGACTAGCTCGTTGGTCAACAGATAGTCATGGTTTCCTGACTATGGACATTAGATGTCATTGACAACGGGATCACATCATTAGGAGAATGATGTGATGGACAAGACCCAATCTTAAGCATAGCACAAGATCGTGTAGTTCGTTTTGCTATAGCTTTTTCAATCTCAAGTATCTCTTCCTTAGACCATGAGATCGTGTAACTCCCGGATACTGTAGGAGTGCTTTGGGTGTACCAAACGTCACAACGTAACTGGGTGACTATAAAGGTGCACTACAGGTATCTTCGAAAGTGTCTGTTGGGTTGACACGGATCGAGACTGGGATTTGTCACTCCGTATGACGAAGAGGTATCTCTGGGCCCACTCGGTAATGCATCATCATAATGAGCTCAAAGTGACCAAGTGTCTGGTCATGGGATCATGCATTACGGTACGAGTAAAGTGACTTGCCGGTGACGAGACTGAACGAGGTATTGGGATACCGGTGATCGAGTCTCGGGCATGTAACGTACCGATTGACAAAGGGAATTGTATACGGGGTTGTTCGAATCCTCGACATCGTGGTTCATCCTATGAGATTATCGAGGAGCATGTGGGAGTCAACATGGGTATCCAGATCCCGCTGTTGGTTATTGCCCGAGAGTCGTCTCGGTCATGTCCACGTGTCTCCCGAACCCGTAGGGTCTACACACTTAAGGTTCGGTGACGCTAGGGTTGTATGAATATGAGTATGCAGTATACCGAATGTTGTTCGCAGTCCCGGATGGGATCCCGGACGTTACGAGGAGTTCCGGAATGGTCCTGAGGTAAACAATTATATATAGGAAGTGGTATTTCGGCCATCGGGAAAGTTTCGGGGTCACCCGGTATTGTACCGGGACCACCGAAAGGGTCCCGGGGGTCCACCGGGTGGGGCCACCCATCCCGGAGGGCCCCAAGGGCCGAAGTGGGGAGGGGAACCAGCCCATAGTGGGCTGGTGCGCCCCCCTTGGCCCACCCCTGCGCCTAGGGTTGAAACCCTAGGGTGGAGGGGCACCCCACTTGCCTTGGGGGGCACTCCAACCCCCTTGGCTGCCACCCCCTTGGGAGATTGGATCTCCCAGGGCCGGTGCCCCCCCTTGGGGGCCTATATAAAGGGAGGGGGAAGGGGGCTGCCGCACCCTGAAGTCCCGGCGCCCCCTCCCCCTGCTACACCTCTTCCTCCTCCGTCACGCGCTTGGTGAAGCCCTGCCGGAGTGCTGCTGCTCCACCACCACTACGCCGTTGTGCTGCTGCTGGAGACATCATCATCAACCTCTCCTTCCCCCTTGCTGGATCAAGAAGGAGGAGACGTAATCTGCTCCGTACGTGTGTTGAACGCGGAGGTGTCGTCCGTTCGGCGCTAGGATCTCCGGTGATAGGATCACGACGAGAACGACTACTTCAACCCCGTTCTTTTGAACGCTTCCACTCATGATTTACAAAGTGGTATGTAGATGCATCTCCCTTGACTCGTTGCTTAGATGAACTCATAGATGGATCTTGGTGAAACCGTAGGAAAATTTTTAATTTTCTGCAACGTTCACCAACAATGGCATCATGAGCTAGGTCTATGCGTAGTTCTCTATTGCACGAGTAGAACACAATTTTGTTGTGGGCGTAGATCTTGTCAACTTGCTTGCCACTACTAGTCTTATCTTGCTTCAGCGATATTGTGGGATGAAGCGGCCCGGACCAACCTTACACGTACGCTTACGTGAGACCGGTTCCACCGACTAACATGCACTAGTTGCATAAGGTGGCTGGCGGGTGTCTGTCTCTCCCACTTTAGTTGAAGCGGATTCGATGAAAAGGGTCCTTATGAAGGGTAAATAGAAGTTGACAAGATCACGTTGTGGTTATTCGTAGGTAAGAAAACGTTCTTGCTAGAACCCAATTGCAGCCACGTAAAAGATGCAACAACAATTAGAGGACGTCTAACTTGTTTTTGCAGCAATTGTCATGTGATGTGATATGGCCAGAAGTTGTGATGAATGATGAATGATATATTGTGATGTATGAGATCATGTTCTTGTAATAGGAATCACGACTTGCATGTCGATGAGTATGACAACCGGCAGGAGCCATAGGAGTTGTCTTTAATTTTGTATGACCTGCGTGTCATTGAAGAACGCCATGTAAATTACTTTACTTTGTTGCTAAACGCGTTAGCCATAGAAGTAGAAGTAGTCATTGGCGTGACAACTTCATGAAGACACGATGATGGAGATCATGATGATGGAGAGCATGGTGTCATGCCGGTGACGAAGATGATCATGGAGCCCCGAAGATGGAGATCGAAGGAGCTATATGATATTGGCCATATCATGTCACTATTATATAATTGCATGTGATGTTTATTATGTTTATGCATCTTGTTTACTTAGAACGACGGTAGTAAATAAGATGATCCCTGACAAAAATTTCAAGAAGTGTTCTCCCCTAACTGTGCACCGTTGCTAAAGTTCGTCGTTTCGAAGCACCACGTGATGATCGGGTGTGATAGATCCTTACGTTCACATACAACGGGTGTAAGACAGTTTTACACATGCAAAACAGTTAGGGTTAACTTGACGAGCCTAGCATGTACAGACATGGCCTCGGAACACGGAGACCGAAAGGTCGAACACGAGTTATATGGAAGATATGATCAACATGAGAATGTTCACCGACGATGACTAGTCCGTCTCACGTGATGATCGGACACGGCCTAGTCGACTCGGATCGTGTAACACTTAGATGATAGAGGGATGTCTAATCTGAGTGGGAGTTCATTATATTAATTTGATTAGATGAACTTAATTATCATGAACTTAGTCTAAAACCTTTGCAAAATATGTCTTGTAGATCAAATGGCCAACGCTCATGTCAACATGAACTTCAACGTGTTCCTAGAGAAAACCAAGCTGAAAGATGATGGCAACAACTATATCGACAGGGTCCGGAACCTGAGGATCATCTTCATAGTTGCCAGGAAACAATATGTCCTAGAAGGACCGCTAGGTGACGCTCCCGTCCCAGAGAACCAAGACATTATGAATGCTTGGCAGTCTCGTGCTGATGATTACTCCCTCGTTCAGTGCGGCATGCTTTACAACTTAGACCCGGGGCTCCAAAAGCGTTTTGAGCAACACGGAGCATATGAGATGTTCGAGGAGCTGAAACTAGTTTTCCAAGCTCATGCCCGGGTCGAGAGATATGAAGTCTCCGACAAGTTCTATAGTTGTAAGATGGAGGAAAATAGTTCTGTCAGTGAGCACATACTCAAAATGTCTGGGTTGTACAACCGCCTGTCCCAGCTGGACATTAACCTCCCGGATGAGGCGGTCATTGACAGAATCCTTCAGTCGCTCCCACCAAGCTACAAGAGCTTTGTGATGAACTACACTATGCAGGGGATGGTGAAGACCATTCCTGAAGTATTCTCGATGCTGAAATCAGCAAAGGTTGAAATCAAGAAAGAACATCAAGTGTTGATGGTCAATAAGACCACTAAGTTCAAAAAGGGCAAGGGTAAGAAGAACTTCAAGAAGGACGGCAAAGATGTTGCCACGCCCGGTAAGCCAGTTGCCGGGAAGAAGTCATGGAATGGACCCAAGCCTGAAACTGAGTGCTTCTATTGCAAGGGGAAGGGTCACTAGAAGCGGAACTGCCCCAAATACTTAGCAGACAAGAAGGCCGGCAACACGAAAGGTATATTTGATATACATGTAATTGATGTGTACCTTACCAGTACTCGTAGTAACTCCTGGGTATTTGATACCGGTGTCGTTGCTCACATTTGCAACTCACAGCAGGAGCTGCGGAATAAGCGGAGACTGGCGAAGGACGAGGTGACGACGCGCGTCGGGAATGGTTCCAAGGTCGATGTGATGGCCGTCGGCACGCTACCTCTACATTTACCTATGGGATTAGTTTTAAACCTCAATAATTGTTATTTAGTGCCAAGTTTGAGCATGAACATTGTATCTAGATCTCGTTTAATACAAGATGGCTACTCATTTAAATCCGAGAATAATGGTTGTTCTATTTATATGAGAGATATGTTTTATGGTCACGCCTCGATGGTCAATGGTTTATTCTTAATGAATCTCGAATGTAATGTTACACATATTCATAGTGTGAATACCAAAAGATGTAAAGTTGATAACGATAGTCCCACATACTTGTGGCACTGCCGCCTTGGTCACATTGGTGTCAAGCCCGTGAAGAAGCTCCATGCTGATGGACTTTTAGAGTCTCTCGATTATGAATCATTTGACACATGCGAACCATGCCTCATGGGCAAAATGACCAAGACCCCGTTCTCCGGAACAATGGAGCGAGCAACCAACTTGTTGGAAATCATACATACCGATGTGTGCGGTCCAATGAGTGTTGAGGCTCGCAGAGGATATCGTTATGTTCTCACTCTCACTGATGACTTGAGTAGATATGGGTATGTCTACCTGATGAAACACAAGTCTGAGACCTTTGAAAAGTTCAAGGAATTTCAGAATGAAGTAGAGAATCAACGTGACCGAAAGATAAAGTTCTTACGATCGGATCGTGGAGGAGAATATTTAAGTCACAGATTTGGTACACACTTAAGAAAATGTGGAATCGTTTCACAACTCACGCCGCCTGGAACACCTCAGCGTAATGGTGTGTCCGAACATCGTAATCGCACTCTATTGGATATGGTGCGATCTATGATGTCTCTTACCGATTTACCGCTATCATTTTGGGGATACACTCTAGAGACAGCTACATTCACTTTAAATAGGGCACCGTCTAAATCCGTTGAGACGACACCGTATGAATTATGGTTTGGGAAGAAACCTAAGCTGTCGTTTCTAAAAGTTTGGGGATGCGACGCTTATGTCAAGAAACTTCAATCTGAAAAGCTCGAACCCAAGTCGGAAAAATGCGTCTTCATAGGATACCCTAAAGAAACCATTGGGTACACCTTCTACTTAAGATCCGAGGGCAAGATCTTTGTTGCCAAGAACGGATCCTTTCTGGAAAAGGAGTTTCTCTCGAAAGAAGTAAGTGGGAGGAAAGTAGAACTCGATGAAGTACTACCTCTTGAACGGGAAAGTAGTGCAGCTCAAGAAAATGTTCCTATGATGCCTACACCAACTGAAGAGGAAAATAATGATGATGATCAAGGTACTTCGGATCAAGTTGCTACTGAACTTCGTAGGTCCACAAGGACACGTTCCGCACCAGAGTGGTACGGCAACCCTGTCCTGGAAATCATGTTGTTAGACAACGGTGAACCTTCGAACTATGAAGAAGCGATGGCGGGCCCAGATTCCAACAAATGGCTAGAAGCCATGAAATCCGAGATAGAATCCATGTATGAAAACAAAGTATGGACTTTGACTGACTTGCCCGATGATCGGCGAGCGATAGAAAACAAATGGATCTTTAAGAAGAATACGGACGCGGATGGTAATGTCACCATCTATAAAGCTCGACTTGTCGCTAAGGGTTATCGGCAAGTTCAAGGGATTGACTACGATGAGACTTTCTCTCCCGTAGTGAAGCTTAAGTCCGTCCGAATCATGTTAGCAATTGCCGCATACTATGATTATGAGATATGGCAGATGGACGTTAAAACGGCATTCCTTAACGGGCATCTTAAGGAAGAACTGTATATGATGCAGCCGGAGGGTTTTGTCGATCCTAAGAATGCTAACGAAGTATGCAAGCTCCAGCGATCCATTTATGGGCTGGTGCAAGCATCTCAGAGTTGGAACATTCGCTTTGATGAAATGATCAAAGCGTTTGGGTTTATGCAGACTTGTGGAGAAGCCTGCGTTTACAAGAAAGTGAGTGGGAGCTCTGTAGCATTTCTCATATTATATGTAGATGACATACTTTTGATGGGAAATGATATAGAATTCTTGGACAACATTAAGGCCTACTTGAATAAGTGTTTTTCAATGAAGGACCTTGGAGAAGCTGCTTATATATTAGGCATCAAGATCTATAGAGATAGATCGAGACGCCTCATAGGTCTTTCACAAAGCACATACCTTGATAAGATTTTGAAGAAGTTCAAAATGGATCAGTCCAAGAAGGGTTCTTGCCTGTATTGCAAGGTGTGAGATTGAGCTCGGCTCAATGCCCGACCACGGCAAAAGATAAAGAAGAGATGAGTGTCATCCCCTATGCTTCAGCCATAGGATCGATTATGTATGCCATGCTGTGTACCAGACCTGATGTAAACCTTGCCGTAAGTTTGGTAGGAAGGTACCAAAGTAATCCCGGCAAGGAACACTGGACAACGGTCAAGAATATCCTAAAGTACCTGAAAAGGACGAAGGACATGTTTCTCGTTTATGGAGGTGACGAAGAGCTCGTCGTAAAGGGTTACGTCGACGCTAGCTTCGACACAGATCTGGATGACTCTAAGTCACAAACCGGATACGTGTATATGTTGAATGGTGGAGCAGTAAGCTGGTGCAGCTGCAAGCAGAGTGTCGTGGCGGGATCTACATGTGAAGCGGAGTACATGGCAGCCTCGGAGGCAGCGCATGAAGCAATTTGGGTGAAGGAGTTCATCACCGACCTAGGAGTCATACCCAATGCGTCGGGGCCGATCAAACTCTTCTGTGACAACACTGGAGCTATTGCCCTTGCCAAGGAGCCCAGGTTTCACAAGAAGACCAGGCACATCAAGCGTCGTTTCAACTCCATCCGTGAAAATGTTCAAGATGGAGACATAGATATTTGCAAAGTACATACGGATCTGAATGTCGCAGATCCGTTGACTAAACCTCTCTCGTGAGCAAAACATGATCAACACCAGAACTCTATGGGTGTTCGATTCATCACAATGTAACTAGATTATTGACTCTAGTGCAAGTGGGAGACTGTTGGAAGTATGCCCTAGAGGCAATAATAAAAGCATTATTATTATATTTCCTTGTTCATGATAATTGTCTTTTATTCATGCTATAATTATATTATCCGAAAATCGTAATACACGTGTGAATACATAGACCATAACATGTCCCTAGTGAGCCTCTAGTTGACTAGCTCATTGGTCAACAGATTGTCATGGTTTCCTGACTATGGACATTAGATGTCATTGACAACGGGATCACATCATTAGGAGAATGATGTGATGGACAAGACCCAATCTTAAGCATAGCACAAGATCGTGTAGTTCGTTTTGCTATAGCTTTTTCAATGTCAAGTATCTCTTCCTTAGACCATGAGATCGTGTAACTCCCGGATACCGTAGGAGTTCTTTGGGTGTACCAAACGTCACAACGTAACTGGGTGACTATAAAGGTGCACTACAGGTATCTCCGAAAGTGTCTGTTGGGTTGACACGGATCGAGACTAGGATTTGTCACTCCGTATGATGGAGAGGTATCTCTGGGCCCACTCGGTAATGCATCATCATAATGAGCTCAAAGTGACCAAGTGTCTGGTCACGGGATCATGTATTACGGTACGAGTAAAGTGACTTGCCGGTGACGAGATTGAACGAGGTATTGGGATACCGGCGATCGAGTCTCGGGCATGTAACATACCGATTGACAAAGGGAATTGTATACGGGGTTGTTCGAATCCTCGACATCGTGGTTCATCCGATGAGATCATCAAGGAGCATGTGGGAGCCAACATGGGTATCCAGATCTCGCTGTTGGTTATTGCCCGAGAGTCGTCTCGGTCATGTCTACGTGTCTCCCGAACCCGTAGGGTCTACACACTTAAGGTTCGGTGACGCTAGGGTTGTATGAATATGAGTATGCAGTATAGGGAATGTTGTTCGGAGTCCCGGATGGGATCTCGGATGTTACGAGGAGTTCTGGAATGGTCCGGAGGTAAAGAATTATATATAGGAAGTGGTATTTCGGCCATCAGGAAAGTTTCGGGGTCACCCGGTATTGTACCGAGACCACCGAAAGGGTCCCGGGGGTCCACCGGGTGGGGCCACCCATCCCGGAGGGCCCCAAGGGCCGAAGTGGGGAGGGGAACCAGCCCATAGTGGGCTGGTGCGCCCCCCTTGGCCCACCCCCTGCGCCTAGGGTTGAAACCCTAGGGTGGGGGGGGGGGTGCGCCCCACTTGCCTTGGGGGGGCACTCCAACCCCCTTGGCCGCCGCCCCCTTGGGAGATTGGATCTCCCAGGGCCGGCGCCCCCCCCCCTTGGGGGCCTATATAAAGGGAGGGGGGAAGGGGGCAGCCGCACTCTAAAGTCCTGGAGCCCCCTCCCCCTGCTACACCTCTTCCTCCTCCGTCACGCGCTTGGCGAAGCCCTGCCGGAGTGCTGCTGCTCCACCACCACCACTCCGTTGTGCTGCTGCTGGAGACATCATCATCAACCTCTCCTTCCCCCTTGATGGATCAAGAAGGAGGAGACGTCATCCGCTCCGTACGTGTGTTGGACGCGGAGGTGCCGTCCGTTCGGCGCTAGGATCTCCGGTGATAGGATCACGACGAGAACGACTACTTCAACCCCGTTCTTTTGAACGCTTCTGCTCATGATTTACAAAGTGGTATGTAGATGCATCTCCCTTGACTCTTTGCTTAGATGAACTCATAGATGGATCTTGGTGAAACCGTAGGAAATTTTTTAATTTTCTGCAACGTTCACCAACAACAACATCATATAGCACTCTTGCAACGATGATTCCGGCATCAAGCTGGACTCAAATGAACATGATGCAATGGAATGAAATGAAGTACTCGTTGAGGTGCACAATTTGGTATTCTACACGCCCAAAACGGAGCAACATGCATGGAGATATGACGCGATGTACATGGCATGATAATATGCAAATATCAGGGACGGGCGTTTTTTTGAAAAAAAAACATACGGGCGCTATATAGATAACATGCACATGGGGCGAGGGTTTGCAGTGGTTCTCACATCGGGCCAAGCCCAGGAAGGAAGCAGGCCGGCTGGGAGGCAGAGGGAGCTGGGCTGGGCCACGGCACTGGGCCGGACGGGACACTGGGCCGGGGCCCACGCGAGGCGCGGTCAACGAAGGAGCTCGTCCCCGAGGCGGAGGGAGTAGCGGCGCCATGGCAGGGAACTTGCGCGGTGGCGACTCGATGCCGGGGAGGCATGGAGGAGACCCTAGAGGCGCGGATCCAGGCGAGATCCTCACAATCCGTCCATTTCCGGCAACGGTGGAGGAGATCCGGCGACGACGAGCTCGGACGACATGGCGGCCCCTGCGAGGTTACACAGAGCAAGGTAGCAAGTGAGAGGATGAGAGCGGG
>NC_057810.1:474715971-474733777 GCF_018294505.1 Triticum aestivum | reverse complement strand
ATGGATCGGGAGCTCCTCTCCCTATCTGGATCGCTCGGGCGAGCGGGGAGCCGAGCGCGGCTGCGGGCGGCTTCGGGCCCGGATCGGCCCGGGGCGGGCCGCAGATGGGCCACGAGGGCCGCGGCGGCGGGGGAGAGAGGAGGGCGACGCTTGGCCTTCGCTCAGAGGCTGGAGGGCGTCGGCTGGAGGCGGCGCGCCCACTGGCGACTCGCCAAGTGGCACTGAGGAGGTGGCCGGCGCGAAACACGATGAGGGCGGCGGCGGCTGAGGGTTGGGGGCGCGGAAAACAAGGTAGGGGAGGTTGGAGGAGGCCAAAAATGGCAGGCAAGGTGTATATAAATAGAAGGGGCTAGGGTTAGGGAGTTAGGAGGGGTTTTCGGATCCTCGGATTGCGATCGGACGGTTCCGAACGTGAGGGGAGGTAGGCTGGGCCTAGGAGGGGTTAGTGGGCTGTGTTTAGAAGGCCTTGGGCTGAGAAGAAAGAGAAGAGGTGCGGCCCGGTGGCAGTTTCGGAGACCGAAACGTCCGACGAATATACCGGCTATATCGCGGTTATACATTTAATGGTTGGGCAGTCAAACGAACTCCGAATGCGACGTAATTTGGCAGACGGCCTGTCTACACTATAATAAGACCGCACACCAAGTTACATCCCAATCCGAGAACATTTTTATGCCACTTATAAAATAATATTTCGGAGGTGCTGCGGGCGCGTGCGAGTGTGTTCGGACTCGGAACGGACAACGGAGAGAACCGGCGGAACCCGAATGGATGCAAGTTTTGAAAAACATGCAGATGAAATGCAAATGATGACATGGCAAAATGCAACACACAAGCAAATGACATGGCAACAATGGTGAATAACTGGAAGACACCTGGCGCAACGAATCCGGGGCGTTACACTGCTCCACCGTCGACTACTTCGCCTTTGGTGTCGACTCTTCCAGCTTCAGGACCTACTGGCCAATCTCAAGTGCTGATCCCTCCAAGTGCGTTGCTGACCCCAGCGCCTAGTGCATTCACTCTGCATCATGTCCATGAAGACCAGACAGGGGCCAACAAATAAGCCATGATTTAGGCTGGCCTGATGATGCAGTGTCTGCAGGAGGTGTATGAGGCTAGCAAGTCTGCTTATGATGCTAGTTCGGCTCTTCAGGCAAATGTCCAAGTAAGTGCGATTGTAAGTTGATTTCTGATTGGATTTTGTCCTGTCCGTCTTGACTCTACACACCCACTGGGTGTTCTTGATTTAGTACTCATTCTATTGTAGTTTTGCATCCTGTACCTCCCCACTCGGACCAGTCAGGCTGACGCCAAGTGGAAACGGATCCAGTGGGGGCACGCTGAGTGCACCCACTAGGTGTAGTCCCCAAAACCGCCATCGAATGTTTGATTTGGCGGGGGTCTTAGAATATTTTTACTTGTAGCTCACCACTTGGGCTGGTCAGGCCAAGCCGGGTGGGGATTGATCCCGTGGGGGCACGCTGAGTGCACCCACTGGTTGTAGTCCCCGAGACCACGATCGAATGCTTGATTCGGCGGGGGTCTTAGCGGACTCTTCCTTTTTTTGCACTCAGACCAGTCGGGCTGAGGTCGAGTTGAAATGGATCCAATGGGGGCACGCTGAGTGCACCCACTGGGTGTAGTCCCTGAGACCATCGTCGAATGTCTGATTTGGCGGGGGTCTTAGAGTATGTTTGGTGGTAGCAATCTAGATTTGCTGTTCTCCACTCAGAAGTAGAAGAAATACTTTGATAATCTTTCTTGCCGTCGACTGAATTGTTTTTTTAAATCTCAGAAATCTTGTGAACTCGGAGCTCGGTATGTTGCTCTGGAGAAGGATAAGATCCAACTCCAACTGGACTTGGAACAGACCAAAAGAAACTTGGAGCGTGGTCAGACGGAGGCGAAGACCATGGAAGGTAAATCCTGTCGACTGAATGCACTATTGAACTTTTGTTATGTCCTTTGAGCCGATTAGCTTTACTCGAACAGATGTGCATAATGAGAACCACCAACTTCAACTACGAATCAGGAATGTTATTTTTTAGACACCATGAAGCACGCGTTGGAAAAGAAGGATGAAGAACTCGCGGGCACCCGTAAGGTGGCTAAGGAGAAGACTGAAGCCACCGAAGTAAAGCTAGCTTCAGTTGGAAAGTTGGAGGAAGAGAACGTGTCTCTGCAAACTGCTGTGGAAGACCTGAAGAAGGAACGGGCCGAATGGGCCAAGAAGATGGAAGACGAAGCGAGTGCCTTTGAATTGGAGAAAATAGCCCTGACCGACAAAGTGGACCTGTCGGATTTCGGGTTCCGGCAGACCCTTGAGGTTCGAACTCTGGGGTGCACACGAAGATCTTTCCCCTACCAACTCACGTCTCGAAGCCTCACAAGGAATCTAGGATAGGAAGAAGAACACACAAGGGACACGAGGTTTATACTGGTTCAGCCCACCATTGTGGTGTAATACCCTACTCCAGTGTGTGGTGTGGTGGATTGCCTCAGGGGCTGATGATGAACCATACAAGGGCAGATCAGCCTCACGAGGGGCTGTTCTTGAGCTGGTGCGATGAACTTTTTGGGTGAGTTCAGTCGCCTCTCTCTCCTTCTCTCTAGTCTATGCGCAATCTGGATCCTCTCTCTCTACTGTGGTGGCTAGTCCTATTTATAGAGGGAGGCCATGGGCCTCTTCCCAAATAATGAGCGGGAAGGGCGCCAACAATTGGCCATTTTGAAGGGGAACATCTAGTACACTTATCCTAACTAAAGTTGGTCTTCGACTACCAAAGACTCTGGCGGTGACGCTGTCCTGGGCTCCACGATGATTTCCATCCTGCCGCTCTACTGGTCTTGGTCTTGTTGCACCGAAACGGTAACCTTTGCCTGATTCCTTGGCCTGTGCTTGCCCCCTTTGCACCAAAGGGTAAACAAGGACACTGTGCAGGCTGGCACCCGCCTGGTCTCGATCGTCATGGCTTACGTCACGGGCTCCTCGCGAGGTGCCCTGCCTTGATCTCTCCGCCTCCTCGCAAGCCTGCCTGATGAGGCTGCTCCTGAGGAAGTTTCCTGTCGTCCGCCCCGCGAGGCTGGGACCCTCACGAGGGTCTTGAGCATGAGCTGATGAAGCTGGGCTGCACTGGGCCTTCGCTTGAGCCACGCTGCAGGCCGCAGGCAGGCCTGTCTGGGGACCCCCATTCCCAGAATGCCGATAGTAGCCCCTGGACCCAAGGCGCGCTCGGCCTTGGCTTAGCAGAGAAGCGAAGGGGCAACCGCATGACTTGACAAGTCCCTGCATGCAAAAATGGGTCATGATTACCTGTGATCGTGGAGGCCGGTGGTTGGCCTTCTCCGGCTATAAGTGCTGAACAGCGTGAGCCCTTTTAGTCCATTCCTTCCTGCTACTCCTTTATTCTTCTTCCTCGCCCTTGCTCCACCTTACGCCAATGGCACCTATCCGCCGGTTTTCTGCAGAAGAGAAGGGAAAGGCCCCCCGAGAGGGTCCCAACCCGCTTCCGCCGAAGAAGCGGCCAGTCCTCTGCCGCCGAGATGAGGGTGCTTGGCAGGAGGTGTCGAGGCCCTGGTACGAGCGGCCGCCGCCTGGGTTTCCACTGCCCTTGTACGCCCGAATCGAGGGCCTTGGAGAAGAAGGCGTCGAGTGACACCGACGGTGCCGCCGCCGACGCCGGCGAATTACGGTGGTGCGCGTCGTTTCCCCTGGAGTCCACGCCAAGGGCTCCTCTCACGAGCTTGTGCTTCGCGCCGCCATGCCTCCTCGATCTTGGATTCGCCTTCCTCCCTCCTTCGCCTTCAAGATTCCACCGAGGGGTCCTCAGGAGCTCTGGCTACAGCACGCCGACTGCAACACCCCTGCGACCGAGGCAGAGGTCGAGGTTGTTGCCCCGGGAAAGGTCTTCCTGACCTACGGCTTGGGCAAGATCTCCCGGGTCTGCCGGACAGGGGGCGCCCTCGTAATCCATCTCGAATACGATGGCGCCTCCTTGCTGTTCTTCAAGGTCTTTGATGCGGAAGGACGCCGGCTGGAATGCTGCCCCAAGGGAGGCGGTCGGGGCATCAGAGTGGCAAGGACCAGGTCTGCCAACCGCTTCCCCAGCAGCTCCTCAGGCAGCAGCGGAGGAGCCGGAGGGTCCAGCGACTCCGTCGAGCTTCACGCGACTCTGGAGACAAGCAACGATAGCTACGAGCCTCCAATCTTGCGTCGTGCCCGAAGCAGGGCGGCTGCATCAGGCCGTCGGCGCTGCTGATCTGGATGGAGTTGGCGCCGGCGCCTGATGACCCATTGTTGATGATGGCGTCTCCTGCGGAGGCGCGCGTAGTTATCGCTCCTTAGCACCTTTTGTTCCCTGCGAGGAACCAAAATGACACCCCATGGGGGTATGTAAGGCACCTGTCGTGTCTTTTGTGAATTGTACATCCTTGTCATGAAACAATGTGATGGGCGCGTCCTGTCCGAGCTCAGCTCCCCCTTTCTTTCCTTACGAGGGCTTGGTGCTCTACGCCGATAGGCCCCGGTCCCCAGGTAAGCTTCAGCCATCACTGGTATGCCAGGTGGCAATGCCGTCGTCAAGGCCAGGAGGTGAGCGGCCCAAGGTCTAGTAAGAGCTCTTCAGTCGCGATGCTCAGGAGGTCCCCTTTGGCGCTCAAGCAGCCTCCGCTGGGCAAGATAGGCAGGCAACGTTGCTGGGACAGAGCTGCAGTAGGCAAGGGTTTAGTGCTGAGTCGGTTCAGTTTTGCGTGACTTATCTTGTAGGTTTGGAGTAGTTTTTGACGGGGTGCCAGGCCTGCGTGGCGGCAGCTGGGGTGCTGCAGGGTTAGGCCCTCGTGAGCTTCTTCCCTCTTCCCAGCACTTTCCTTCATGCTCTACGTCCTCAGGTCCCGGCCCTCGAGCGAGCTCAGCCGCCGATGGTATGACAGGTCGCGATGCCGTGGGTCAAGGCCAGGGGGTGAGGGCTGGAGAGCCAGTAAGAGCCCATGAGTCGCGATGCTCAGGCACCCCCCTTTTAACATGCGAGCGGATCGTGCCGGAGAGAGGGAGAGAAAGCTTGCAACGCCCCCAGCGTTACTCCTGGAGCGGGTCCTGCATACCAATCACGAGGGGAAACAAGGTATGTCGTTACGGTTGCCAGCTAACCATTGGTCGCTCCGAGGGAGTGATTGGGGCACTGAGGGCCTGGTGAGGTGGCGCCTTGCAGGGCTGCCATGGCCAAAGCAAGGCCACTCAGGTTTATCGGTGTTGTAGGGACGGACCCGTACACAAGTGTCGTGCCAGAGCGAGAGGCTCCAAAGGTAGGCGTCAATCGAGCAGGCGATTAGGTCAAGCATGTTAAGCATGAAGGAGCAAATCAATTTAGATAAATGCAGAGAAAGCAAACGCCACTGGGTCAGGCCCGAGCAGCTTGGGTATAATGCAGCCCGAGGGGCGCCCCCAACAAGGTAAGCAGAGAACATGAGCAAAACTGATACATGCCATAGGGACGGACCCACGCGACCTGGGAATGATGCAGCCCTGCGAGCGCTCCCAGGTGAAAATGGAACTTTGAAAGATGTCACCTGATACCGTTGAAGATGAAGGGATGCTAAAGTAGCGGACGACGCACGGTGAGGAAGCCGACCCTCACGAGCTCCCGGGACCTGGAGCCTTGGGAGGCCTGATACGTCTCCAACGTATCTACAATTTTTGATTGTTCCATGCTATTATATTACCTCTTTTGGATGTTTATGGGCTTTATTTTACACATTTATATCATTTTTGGGACTAACCTACTAACAGGAGGCCCAGCCCATATTGCTGTTTTTTTTGCCTATTTCAGTATTTCGAAGAAAAGGAATATCAAACGGAGTCCAAACGGAATGAAACCTTCGGGAGCGTGATTTTTGGAACGAACGTGATCCTGAGAGCTTGGAGTGCAAGTCAATAAGCTTCCTAGGGCCCCACGAGATAGGGGGCCGCGCCCCCCCTGCAGGGCGCCCCCTGTCTCGTGGGCCCCTCGGGCGGCCACCGACGTACTTATTCCTCCTATATATACCTATGTACCCCGAAAACATCCAGGAGCACCACGAAACACAATTTCCACCGCCGTAGCCTTCTGTATCCGCGAGATCCCATCTTGGAGCCTTCGCCGGCACTCTGCCAGAGGGAGAATCAACCACGGAGGGCCTCTACATCAACATTCTTGCCCCTGCGATGAGTTGGGAGTAGTTTACCACAGACCTGCGGGTCCATAGTTATTAGCTAGATGGCTTCTTCTCTCTTTTTGGATCTCAATACAATGTTCTCCCCCTCTCTTGTGGAGATCTATTCAATGTAAACTCTTTTTGCGGTGTGTTTGTCGAGATCCGATGAATTGTGGGTTTATGATCAAGTTTATCTATGAATAATATTTGAATCTTCTCTGAATTCTTTTATGTATGATTGAGTTATCTTTGCAAGTCTCTTCGAATTATCAGTTTGGTTTGGCCTACTAGATTGGTCTTTCTTGCCATGGGAGAAGTGCTTAGCTTTGGGTTCAATCTTGCGGTGTCCTTACCCAGTGACAGAAAGGGTTGCAAGGCACGTATTTTATTGTTGCCATCGAGGATAACAAGATGGGGTTTATATCATATTGCATGAGTTTATCCCTCTACATCATGTCATCTTGCTTAATGCGTTACTCTATTCTTATGAACTTAAAAATCTAGATGCAGGCAGGAGTCGGTCGATGTGTGGAGTAATAGTAGTAGATGCAGGCAGGAGTCGGTCTACTTGTTATGGACGTGATGCCTATATACATGATCATGCCTACATAATCGCATAACTATGCGCTTTTCTATCCATTGCTCGACAGTAATTTGTTCACCCACCATAATACTTATGGCCCCCAGGTCTATCTATTATCATATTTGCTTTCAATCTACCTTTATTTGCATCTTTACTTTTTGCATCTATATTATAAAATACCAAAAATATATTTATCTTATCATACTATCTTTATTAGATCTCACTTTCGCAAGTGGCGGTGAAGGGATTGACAACCCCTTTATTGCGTTGGTTGCGAGTTCTCAGTTTGTTTGTGTAGGTGTGTGGGACTTTTGAGGAGCCTCCTTTTGGAATGATACCTTGGTTCTCAAAACTGAGGGAAATACTTACGCTACACTTTGCTGCATCACCCTCTCCTCTTCGAGGAAAACCAACGCAAGCTCAAGACGTAGCAAGAAGGATTTCTGGCTCTGTTGCCGTGGAGGTCTTCGCTCAAGTCAATACATACCAAGTACCCATCACAAACCCATCTCCCTTGCATTTACATTATTTGCCATTTGCCTCTCGTTTTCCTCTCCCCCACTTCACCCTTACCGTTTTATTTGCCCTCTCTTTCCCAATCTCCTCCTCTCTATTTTGCTCGCTTTCTTCCGCCTTGCTTTTGTTTGCCGCTATGTCTGAAATTGGGGAGATTATCGTCGATATGGACAATAATGATAACACAGAAAAACCCGAGGCTCCGGCCGGTGAACCCCCTATCTTGCATACTAAAAAGTTTCGAATCGGTAGTGGTAGCATCATTGGCAAAGGTGTTATTCAAGACTTCTTTACTTGTGCTGGTGCTTTACCTTCCATGGGTTGTTCTATTCTTCATAGAACTAGTAGTCTTGCGGATGCTATCGCTATGTTTGTAGTTGAACTTGAAAGACAATTTATGCATATGCATCCTTGCATACAAAGAATTTTCATAGAATTCTCTAATATTGAGCATTCTTCTGTTAAGCGTGCCGTTACTATCTTTTTGGCTCATGAGTTTAGCTTTATCATAAGAGAGGCCAATGAAATCTTTGCGCACTATAGGGTGGATGCCGGTCGTCCTCCCATAGAAGCGATCCTCTATGATCAAGAGGAAATTAGACGTTTTCAATCTTCAGACTATGTCACTTTTAATGAAAACCTTAGAAAAAAGGTTCCTACCAATGTCTTGGTTGATTGCATTAACGAGCTTAATAATGATTTTGCCCTTCGAAACAATGAGCTAGGATACTATCTTGAGTATAGGCTCACAAGATTTTGCCAAAAGAATGCTTTTAGTGATGAAATAGTTGTGCACTATGAAGGCCAAAGGAGGAACCCGTTCCTCCTGTGATTGATCTTGGGGACCTTTGCCTCACTAAATTTAGCCCTTTTGATTACTTTTGCTTGCCTCAAAGAAAACTTGCTGCTGAACATAGAGAATATGAGATGAGCTTTCAAGATCTATCTTATTATTATGGCACTACTTAGATCTATCCTTGCTTTTATGCCTAGCTAGGGGCGTTAAACGATAGCGCTAGTTGAGAGGCAACCCAATTTTCTTTATGTTTTTTTTTGCTCCTGTTTAGTAATAAATCTTGCATCTACCTTCTGTTTATATGTGTTTTTATCTTTTAGTTAGTGTTTGTGCCAAGTAGAACCTATAGGATAACCTACGATGATAGTTGATTTGATTCTACTGAAAAACAGAAACTTTGCGCACACGAATATAATTTTGATAAATCACAGGAACGTGCTTTTGCGTTGATTCTTTTTTCTGCTATTCAATAAACAAATTTTCCAGGAATTCCTATTGTGGTAGGATTTTTAGAGTTCCAAAAGTTTGCGTTAGTTACAGATTGCTACAGACTGTTCTGTTTTTGACAGATTCTGTTTTTCGTGTGTTGTTTGCTTATTTCAATGCATCTATGGCTAGTAAATTAGTTTATAAACCATAAGGAAGTTGGAATACAATAGGTTTAACACCAAAATAAATAAAGAATGAGTTCATTTCAGTACCTTATGTGGTGGTTTTGCTTCCTTTCACTAACGGAGCTTATAAGATTTCCTGTTGAGTTTTGTGTTGTGAAGTTTTCAAGTTTTGGGTAAAGCTTTTATGGACTATCGAATAAGGAGTGGCAAGAGCCTAAGCTTGGGGATACCCATGGCACCCAAAGATATTTCAATAATAGCCAAAATCCTAAGCTTGGGGATGCCCCGGGAAGGCATCCCCTCTTCCGTCTTCGTTCATTGGTAACTTTACTTGGAGCTATATTTTTATTCGCCACATGATATGTGTTTTGCTTGGAGTGTCGTGTATTATATTAGTCTTTGCTTTTTAGTTTACCACAATCATCCTTGCTGTACACACCTTTTTGGAGAAGCCTATTTGATTAGAATTTGCTAGAATACTCTATGTGCTTCACTTATATCTTTTGAGCTTGATAGTTTTTGCTCTAGTGCTTCACTTATATCTTTTAGAGCACGGTGGTGTCTTAATTTTGAAGAAATTGCTAGTCTCTCATGCTTCACTTATATTATTTTGATAGTATTTTAGAACAGCATGGTATTTTCTATGATCATAAAGTTGGTCCTAGAATGATGAGCATCCAAGTTGGGTATAATAAAAACTATCATAGAAAAGAATTGGATGCTATGATCAATATGATGCTTGATAATTGTTTTGAGATATGGAGGTAGTGATATTAGAGTCATGCTAGTTGAGGTGATTATGAAAAATACTTGTGTTAAGGGTTGTGATTCCCGTAGCATGCACGTATGGTGAACCACTTTGTGATTAAGTTGGAGCACAATTTTATTTATTGAGTGTCTTCCTTATGAGTGGCGGTCAGGGACGAGCGATGGTCTTTTCGTACCAATCTATCCCCGTAGGAGCATGCGTGTAGTGCTTTGGTTTTTGATGACTTCTAAATTTTTGCAACAAGTACATGAGTTCTTTTGATTAATGTTGAGTCCATGGATTATACGCACCCTTTCACCCTTCCATTATTGCTAGCCTCTCTTGTGCCATGCAACTTTCGCCGGTACAATACACCCACCATTTACCTTCCTCAAAACAGCCACCATACCTACCTATTATGGCATTTCCATAGCCATTCCGAGATATATTGCCATGCAACTTTCCACCGTTCCATTCATATGACACGCATTACTTTTGTCATATTGCTTTTTGCATGATCATGTAGTTGACATTGTATTTGTGGCAAGGCCACCTTCATAATTTTCATACATGTCGCTCTTGATTCATTGCATATCCCGGTACACCACCGGAGGCATTCATATAGAGTCATATCTTGTTCTAGCTTTGAGTTGTAAATCCATAAAAGTGTGATGATCTTCATTATTAGAGCATTGTCCTAGTGAGGAAAGGATGATGAAGACTATGATTCCCCCACAAGTCGGGATGAGACTTTGGACTTTACAAAAAGAAAAAGAAAAAGAAAATGAAAAGGAAAAAGAAAACAAAGAGAAAAAATAATAATAAAATGAGAGAAAAAGAGAGAAGGGACAATGCTACTATCTCTTTTTCCACACTTGTGCTTCAAAATAGCACCATGATCTTCATGATAGAGAGTCTCATATGTTGTCACTTTCATATACTAGTGGGAATTTTTCATTATAGAACTTGGCTTGTATATTCCAATGATGGGCTTCCTCAAAAGTGCCCTAGGTCTTCGTGAGCAAGCAAGTTGGATGCACCCCACTTAGTTTCTTTCGTTGAGCTTTCATATATTTATAGCTCTAGGGCATCCGTTGCATGGAAATCCCACTCACTCACGTCGATATCTATTGATGGGCATCTCCATAGCCCATTGATATGCCTAGTTGATGTGAGACTATCTTCTCCTTTTCGTCTTCTCCACAACCACCATTCTATTCCACATATAGTGCTATGTCCATGGCTCACGCTCATGTATTGCGTGAAAGTTGAAAGAGTTTGAGATTATTAAAGTATGAAACAATTGCTTGGCTTGTCATCAGGGTTGTGCATAATTAAATACTTTGTGTGATGAAGATAGAGCAACAGCCAGACTATATGATTTTGTAGGGATAACTTTCTTTAGCCATGTTATTTTGAGAAGACATGATTACTTTGATTAGTATGCTTGATGTATCACCATTTTCATGTTAATATGAACTTTTATTTTGTATCTTTTGGATCTGAACATTCATGCCACAATAAGGAAAATTACATTAAGAATTATGCTAGGTAGCATTCCACATCAAAAATTCTCTTTTTATCATTTACCTACTCGAGGACGAGCAGGAATTAAGCTTGAGGATGCTTGATATGTCTCCAACGTATCTATAATTTTTGATTGTTCCATGCTATTATATTACCTATTTTGGATGTTTATGGGCTTTATTTTAGACATTTACATCATTTTTGGGACTAACCTACTAACCGGAGGCCCAGCCCATATTGCTGTTTTTTTGCCTATTTCAGTATTTCGAAGAAAAGGAATATCAAACGGAGTCCAAACGGAATGAAACCTTCGGGAGCGTGATTTTTGGAATGAATGTGATCCGAAGAGCTTGGAGTGCAAGTCAAGAAGCTTCCGAGGGCCCCACGAGATAAGGGGCCATGCCCCCCCCCTGTAGGGCACCCCCTGTCTAGTGGGCCCCTCGGGCGGCCACCGACATATTTCTTCCTCCTATATATACCTACGTACCCCAAAAACATCCAGGAGCACCACGAAACACAATTTCCACCGCCGTAACCTTCTGTATCCGCGAGATCCCATCTTGGAGCCTTCGCCGACACTCTCTCGGAGGGGGAATCAACCACGGCGGGCCTCTAGATCAACATCCTTGCCCCTCCGGTGAGTTGAGAGTAGTTTACGACAGACCTACGGGTCCATAGTTATTAGCTAGATGGCTTCTTCTCTCTTTTTGGATCTCAATACAATGTTCTCCCCCTCTCTTGTGGAGATCTATTCGATGTAAACTCTTTTTGCGGTGTGTTTGTCGAGATCTGAGGAATTGTGGGTTTATGATCAAGTTTATCTATGAATAATATTTGAATCTTCTCTGAATTCTTTTATGTATGATTGAGTTATCTTTGCAAGTCTCTTCGAATTATCAGTTTGGTTTGGCCTACTAGATTGGTCTTTCTTGCCATGGGAGAAGTGCTTAGCTTTGGGTTCAATCTTGCGGTGTCCTTACCAAGTGACAGAAAGGGTTGCAAGGCACGTATTGTATTGTTGCCATCGAGGATAACAAGATGGGGTTTATATCATATTGCATGAGTTTATCCCTCTACATCATGTCATCTTGCTTAATGCGTTACTCTGTTCTTATGAACTTAATACTCTAGATGCAGGCAGGAGTCGGTCGATGTGTGGAGTAATAGTAGTAGATGCAGGCAGGAGTTGGTCTACCTGTTATGGACGTGATGCCTATATACATGATCATGCCTAGATAATCTCATAACTATGCGCTTTTCTATCAATTGCTCGACAGTAATTTGTTCACCCACCGTAATACTTATGCCATCTTGAGAGAAGCCTCTAGTGAAACCTATGGCCCCCGGGTCTATCTCTTATCATATTTGCTTTCAATCTACCTTTATTTGCATCTTTACTTTGTTGCATCTATATTATAAAATACCTAAAATATATTTATATTATCATACTATCTTTATTAGATCTCACTTTTGCAAGTGGCCGTGAAGGGATTGACAACCCCTTTATTGCGTTGGTTGCGAGTTCTCAGTTTGTTTGTGTAGGTGTGTGGGACTTTTAAGGAGCCTCCTACTGGATTGATACCTTGGTTCTCAAAACTGAGGGAAATACTTACGCTACACTTTGCTGCATCACCCTCTCCTCTTCGAGGAAAACCAACGCAAGCTCAAGATGTAGCAAGGCCCCGGGGGCACAGGTGGATCTTTGAGGGCCATCTCCATATCCGCCAGGATCGCACGATGCCTGACCTCCTGAGCCTCCAGAATGCTCTTCAGTAGGCGCTGATGAGCGGCGACCGCGTTCGGCAGGCCGAAGGGCATGCGAACGTAGCTGTGAGGTGGACCTTCACAATGCCCCAGGCACAAAGGCCAGAGGCACTCCTGAGACGCGGCTCGGTTAAGACCTGGCACGTCGATGTAGACGCGCAGCCCGCCATCCTCGCATGGATGGGGGGCTGCTGCGGGTAGGCGGCGGCTGCCGCGCATGACTCTTGACTCCTATAGCTCCTGAGTGTTTCTCGCGATGAACTCCTGAGGATTTGGCCCTCCTTGCCTCGTACCTCCCTGAGGGAAACACACCTTGAAGCACGCCTCCAAGTGGTGCCCGAGCGCCTCCCTCGTGACCTTGGCAAAGTCGGTGGCTCTCCAAGAAAGAGCCCCCGAGCCCTGCCTGAGGAGGGTGCCGGCGCGCCTTCCTATGCGACAGAGGGTGGCGCCCCCTGAACGGGCGTGGATCCTGACGCAACGCCTTCGGAGGTACCCGCCTCCTGATGGCTTGGGCCAGGCGAAGCCTTCTTCTTCTTAGGGACCGCCTCGGGAGGTCTCCCGCTCCTGTGATCTGGGTCTTCGATTGCCGCGGCTTGGAAGGCACGCTCAAGAGAACACACTGCATCCCTTTCCTCACAGGGTACTGTGATGACTCCACCGCTTCCTGGCATCTTGAGGACATTGTAGCCATGGTGAGTCACTGCCATGAACTTGGCCAGGGTTGGGTACCCGAGGATGGCATTGTATGGCAGGCGAATGTGAGTGACGTCAAAGTCAACGAGCTCGGTGCGGTAATTGTTGCGCTGCCCAAAGGTGACTGGAAGGCGAACCTGCCCTATCAGAACAGTGGAACCATCAGTGACTCCTGAGAAAGGCTTGGCCGGCTGAAGCTGATCATATGGCACTTGGAGATTGTTGAATGTCTCGACGGGTAGGATGTTGAGTCCTGCTCCGCCATTGACGAGGGTCCTGGTGACTTGCACATTGCTGATGACTGGGGAACAAAGCATTGGGAGGACTCCGGCCGTTGCTGCGCACTTGCGCTGATCCACTGAGCTGAAGGTGATATCGCACGCAGACCACCTGAGAGGGCGTGTAGCCTCAAGCTTGGGGAGGACTGCATTCACCTCGCGAGCAAACTGCTTGAAGATGCGCTGTGAGGCCGGGGCCTGGGCGCCGCCCAGGATGCAAGCGATTGCGCGCGGCTCCTAGAAGCCCCCAGCTCCCTCGTCCTGATGCTGGTCCTCTTTCCTCCTTGGCGGTGGTGGCAGAGGAGGGAGGCCTGCGTTGCCGTGCGGGCGATCCTCACGAGGCTGATCCCTCCAACCTCCCTCGTGAGGCTGGTCCTGCCAACAGTCCTCGCGAGGTCGGTCACGCCACCCTTGACGAGGGCCACGGTCTTCCCATAGTCCTCCATCTCTTCCTCCTCGGCCATAGCCCCGATCATTGTGCTCGGGGCATCGGCTGATACGCCCATCTTGTATAACCCTGAGCTCTTGGCATTCATTGCTGTTGTGGGCGTGGAGGTCGTGGTACACGCAGTACCGGCTACCCTTGGATGACTCAGGCTGATCCCTGCCTCGCTTGGTGTCTGGCTCTGCTGCGAGCACAGAAGCTCCCTTGCGCTTCACGTCCTTGACCTTGGGCTTCTTCTCTTCTGGATCGGCAACCGGAAGCTCGAGGAGGGAGAGGCGCCCTTCCTCAGCCCTGGTGCAGTTGGTCGCCAAGTTGAACAGCTCCAGGGATGTGCACAAGTCTTCATGGATTGCTAGCACCTTTTCATCTTGATGTCACGCACGCCATCGGAGAAGGCAGAGATGATGGCTTCCTCAGTCACCCTGGGGATCTTGAGGCGAGCGTTGTTGAAGCGCTGGATGTACTTCTGCAGGGTCTCTCCTGGCTGTTGCTTGATGCGGCGCAGGTCACTCATGGCTGGGGGGCGGTCGCGAGTGCCTTAGAAGTTGGCGATGAAGCGAGTGCGCATCTCGTCCCAGGAGGAGATCGTGCCAGGAGCCAGGTTCAGGAGCCAGGTGCGGGCACCGCCCTTGAGCACCATGGGAAACCAATTCGCCATGACCTTTTCATCCCCGTTGGTGGCTTCGATGCCCCGCTCATAGAGCTGTAGGAACTTCACAGGGTCTGCAGTGCCGTCGTAACGAGGGGGTAGGTCAGGCTTGAACTTGCCTGGCCATGCGACACTGCGTAGCTCGGGGGTGAAGGCGTGGTAGCCTGCGGTGGCCACCAGAGCCCTTTGCTGGTGCTGGGCTTGCTCCTGGAAATTCCCACGCGCCACCGCTTGGAGTAGCGCGGGGTCTTGACGTGGTGGCGCAGGGATTTCTTGGAAACTCCTCTCTTGTCGCGCAGGTGCCGGACACGGTGGGTCTCGTCCTGGGGCCACGCGCCTTGGAGCCAAGGCGCCTTCTTGGGGAGGAGGTGGCGGAGGCACCTATTGATCCACGCCTCCTGTGCAGGATGAAGGGCGAGGTAGCGAGAGAGATGGCATAGGAGAGCCCCCTGCGACACTGACGAGCTCGGTGATGCGGGCGAGCCAGTCCTCGTAGAGGTCATCGATGGGACGGTGGTGTAGGAGCTCACGCGCCAGGAGCAGCGTAGCATGCGTGTTCGTGGGGGCGCAACGGGCGTGGGACAATGAACCGGCTGGTGTCAGCGACGGGGTGGTGGTGCGGCCTTCTCGCCGTACCGAAGGATGCAGGGACGAGGCCTGCTGCTCGTTCCCCGCCGGGCCGGTGGCGGTATTGGCGGCAGGCGACTGGGAACAACGGGGGCATCCGCCGACGGGCG
This sequence comes from Triticum aestivum, assembly GCF_018294505.1. NCBI lineage: Eukaryota > Viridiplantae > Streptophyta > Magnoliopsida > Poales > Poaceae > Triticum > Triticum aestivum. Next base: position 474,718,235 of record NC_057810.1, on the reverse strand, counting down.
CCGTCTGGGCGATGCGGGTGGCGAGAGCAGCCCGACGCTCGGCGTGAGCCCGATGATTGTCAGCCATGGATACGACGGAAGATCACACGCGACCAGCGGAAGAAAGATTCCGGCGCACCCCTACCTGGCGCGGCAAATGTCGGATTTTGGGTTCCGACAGACCCTTGAGGTTCAAACTCTGGGGTGCGCACGAAGTTCTTTCCCCTACCAACTCACGTCTCGAAGCCTCGCAAGGAATCTAGGCTAGGAAGAACACACAAGGGACACGAGGTTTATACTGGTTCAGGCCACCATTGTGGTGTAATACCCTACTCCAGTGTGTGGTGTGGTGGATTGCCTCAGGGGCTGATGATGAACCATACAAGGGAAGAACAGCCTCGCGAGGGGCTGTTCTTGAGCTGGTGCGATAAACTGCTTGGGTGACTTCAGTCGCCTCTCTCTCCCTCTCTCTAGTCTATGCGCAATCTGGATCATCTCTATCTCTACTGTGGTGGCTAGTCCTATTTATAGAGGGAGGCCCTGGGCCTCTTCCCAAATAATGAGCAGGAAGGGCGCCAACAATTGGCCATTTTGAAGGGGAATATCTAGTACACTTATCCTGACTAAAGTTGGTCTTCGACTACCAAAGACTCTAGCGGTGACGCCGTCCTGGGCTCCACGATTACTTCCATCCTGCTGCTTTGCTGGTCTTGGTCTTGTTGCACCGAAACGGTAACGTTTGCCTGATGTCTTGGCCTATGCTTGCCCCCTTTGCATCAAAGGGAAAACAAGGACACTGCGCAGGCCGGCACCCGCCTGGCGCCTGCCTGGTCTCGATCCTCATGGTTTAAATCACGGGCTCCTTGCGAGGTGCCTTACCTTATTCTCTCCGCCTCCTCGCGAGCCTGCCTGATGAGGCTGCTCCTGAGGAAGCTTCCTGTCGTCCGCCCTGCGAGGCTTGGCCCCTCACGAGGGTCTTGAGCTTGAGCTGATGAAGCTGGGCTACACTGGGCCTTCGCTTGAGCCACACCACAGGCCACAGGCAGGCAAGTCTGGGGACCCCCGTTCCCAGAACGCTGATGGGACCAACTTACCCAGAAGAGGGATGCATTGGAGAATATCTGGGTGGTTTTGCGAAGAAGAATTATGGCATGCTTGAAGGTACCTCTTGTTGTCTGAGTGAATTTTTCTGTTCGAACACCAGGGCATAATTATTCTTTTCTTTCTTGTGCAGAGTTCTGTTAGAACTTAGAGGAAGAGATAGATCGGATCGAGACACATCTAGATCCCACCAATTCACTTGTGAAGGACACGGTGGCTCTGAACATGCTACGACTCGAAGCTCATCTTGAAGATGTCCGGGGGTATATCATTCTTCTGAAGGCCGCGCTAGCGAAGATAGATAAAGAGCTGTGGCATGAGGATACACTCCAGAATGATCTCGAGCCAATGATGACTCGACTCAACGAGGTCCCTGGTCAAGTGCAAGCATGGAAGAAATCTGCTGCTCGCTACGGAGCTGACATGGCGCTGTCACTTGTTCGAGTCCATTATAAGGATGCTAAGGAAGACAAGCTCAAGTCTCTTCAGGTGGAAAATATGAAGAAGCTCTAGTTTGAAGACTTCATGGAGACTTTCATTGAGGCAGCTACTCGGATAGCTGACGACAATGACTTGGACACTTTCGTCGAGCCAACAAGTCCTCTCGACGCGTGAAGAAAACTTTATGATTTGAACTTATTTGCCTCGGAATGTCGAGTGATCTTGTAATCGTTAAACTCGTTCGGGCCTTCTGCCCGAGTACTTTATCCGCGTTTTGCAAACTTGAGGTTACAAATTTATCCAATCGTTGCTTTCCAGTTCGCTGCCTCTTTCGAGTGAACGGGTTTCTTAAACTTAATAAAGGGCTGGCTCGTGGATAAGTCCCCGGGTGAGAGGGATGCTCTCACTCGAAGAAGTTTTTAACTTAGGCGAGGATTGGCTCGCGGCTAAGCCTCCGAGTGAGAGGGATGCTTTCATTCGGAGAAGTTCTAACTTAGCCGAGGACTAGCTCGTGACTAAGCCCTCGAGTGAGAGGGACGCTTTCACTCGGAGAAGTTTTGAACTTAGATGAGGACTGGTTCGCGGCTCAGCCCCCGAGAGAGAGGGACGCTTTCACTCAGAGAAGTTTTTAACTTAGGCGAGGACTGGCTCGCGGCTAAGCCCCCGAGTGAGAGGGACACTTTCACTCGGAGAAGTTTTTAACATAGGAGAGGACTGGCTCGCGGCTAAGCCCCCGATGAGAG